>NW_023603549.1:0-6410 GCF_014898055.3 Talpa occidentalis | reverse complement strand
AATTTTTTTTCTTTTTTTTTTTTTTTTTTTTAAATATTAATTTTATTTTTATATTCCCCATACAATTGCAAACGCCCCATTCTGACCCAATCCTTCCCCTCCCGCCCCACCCCCCAAAAGTGTCTCTGGTTCATAGTTTTTTGTTGATTTTGATTTTCACTTTCTTATATTCATTTTCCTGGTCCCTTATTTAAGTTTTCTAGATTCCTGCTATGAGTGAGACCATCCGGTATTTTTCTTTTCTTTTTGGCTTATTTCGCTGAGCATGATCCCTTCCAGTGCCATCCATGTTGCTGCAAATTGCATGTGTTTATCTTTTTTGAATGCTGAGTAATATTCCATGGTATATATGTACCACATCTTCTTGATCCAGTCATCTATTTTTGGGCATTTGGGTTGTTTCCAAAGCTTAGCTATTGTAAACAGTGCTGCTATAAACATAGGAGTGCAGGTGCTCTTTGGAATTGATGTTTCTGTGTCCTTTGGGTAAATACCTAGGAGTGGAATTGCTGGATCATATGGAAGCTCTATGTTTAGTAGGTCCAGAAATCTCCACACAGCTCTCCATAGTGGTTGGACCAGTTTGCACTCCCACCAACAGTGCACAAGAGTTCCTTTTTCTCCACATCCTCGCCAACATTTGTTGTTGCTAGTTTTTTTAATATGTGCCATTCTCACTGGTGTGAGATGGTATCTCATGGTAGTTTTGATTTGCATTTCCCTGATTACAAGTGATGTTGAACATTTTTTCATATGTCTGTTGGCCATTTGCATTTCCTCTTCAGAGAAGTTTCTTTTTAGCTCTTCTGCCCATTTTTTGACTGGATTATTTTCTTTGTTGTTGCTGAGTCTCATCAGCTCTTTGCAGATTTTTGTGATCAGTCCTTTATCATTAGTGTTGGGTGCAAAATGTTCTCCCAGTGGTGGGGTTTCTCTTGTTTTTGTTATTGTCTCTTTTGCTGTGCAGAAGCTCTTTAATTTGATGTAGTCCCAGCTGTTTATCTTTCTCTTCACTATCACTGCTTTGGGTGATGTGTCTGTAAAGATGTCTTTGATGTGCAAATCCCGTAGTGTTTCGCCTATATTTCCTTCTATGTATTTTATGGTTTCAGGTCTTATGTCTAGTTCTTTAATCCATTTTGAGTTGATTTTTGTGTATGGTGTGAGGTAGTGGTCAAGCTTCATTCTTTTGCATGTAGCGACCCAGTTTTCCCAGCACCATTTATTGAACAAACTTTCTTTGCTCCAATGCATAGTCTTTGCTCCTTTGTCAAAGATTAGTTGACCATAAATCTGTGGGTTTATTTCTGGATTTTCTATTCGATTCCATTGGTCTGTATGTCTGTTCTTGTTCCAATACCATGCAGTTTTGATGATTATGGCTTTGTAGTATAGTTTGAAGTCTGGGAGTGTGATGCCTCCATTTCCTTCTTTTTTTTTCAGTAGAGCTTTGGCTATTCGGGGTTTTTGGTGATTCCATATGAATTTCATCAATAATTGTTCTATTTCTTTGAAGAATGCCATTGAGATTTTGATTGGAATAGCATTGAATCTGTATATTGCTTTTGGTAGGATGGCCATTTTAATAATGTTTATTCTTCCAATCCATGAGCAGGGGATGTCTTTCCATTTCTTTGTGTCTTCTTCTATTTCTTTTAACAGTGTTTTATAGTTTTCTTTGTATAGGTCCTTTACCTCTTTTGTTAGATTTATTCCCAAATATTTGATTTTTTTTGTTTCGATAATAAAGGGGTGGTTTTTTTGATTTCTTCTTCTTCAGATTTATTGTTTGTGTATAGGAAGGCTACTGACTTTTGCGTGTTGATTTTGTATCCTGCCACTTTACTGAATTGATTGATGAGTTGAATTAGTTTTTCTGTGGAGATTTTGGGGTTCTCTATGTATATTATCATATCATCTGCAAATAGTGATAGTTTGACTTCTTCTTTTCCTATTTGGATTCCTTGGATGTCTTTCTCTTGTCTTATTGCTCTGGCTAGGACTTCCAGTATTATATTGAAAAGCAGTGGTGAGAGTGGACATCCTTGTCTTGTTCCAGATCTTAATGGAATTGCTTTCAGCTTTTCACCATTGAGAATGATACTGGCTGTTGGCTTGTCATAGATGGCCTTTATGATGTTGAGGTATGTTCCTTGTATCCCAAGAATTTCAAGGGCTTTTATCATGAATGGGTGTTGCACTTTGTCGAAAGCTTTCTCAGCATCTATTGATATTATCATATGGTTTTTATATTTCTTTTTGTTGATGTGTTGGATAACGTTGATTGATTTTCGGATGTTAAACCATCCTTGTGCCCCTGGAATGAATCCAACTTGGTCGTGGTGAATTATCTTATGGATACATTGTTGGATTCTGATAGCTAAAATTTTATTGAGGATTTTTGCATCAGTGTTCATTAGGGAGATTGGCCTATAGTTTTCCTTTTTTGTGTTGTCCTTATTCGGTTTTGGTATTAGTGTAATATTGGCTTCATAGAACGTGTTTGGTATTGTCCCTTCCTTCTCAATTTTTTGGAAGAGTTTGTGAAGGATAGGCACTAATTCGTCTCTGAATGTTTGGTAGAATTCATTTGTAAATCCATCAGGTCCTGGGCTTTTGTTTTTTGGGAGGTTTTTAATTACCATTTCAATTTCGCTGCTTGTAATTGGTCTGTTTAGGTGTTCTATTTCTTCTTTATCTAGCTTTGGGTGATTGTAGAGTTGTAGGAATTTGTCCATCTCCTCTAGATTGTTGAACTTGTTTCCATATAACTGTTCATAGTAGTTACTGATTATTCTTTTGATTTCTGCTGTGTCCGTTGTGATTTCTCCTCTTTCATTTATGATTCTGTGTATTTGTGCTTTCTCCCTTTTTTCCTTTGTGAGCCTGGCTAGGGGTTTGTCTATTTTATTTATTTTTTCAAAGAACCAGCTCTTGGTTTCATTGATCTTTTGGATTGTTTTTTTAGTTTCAATTTCATTTATTTCTGCTTTGGTTTTTATTATTTCTTTTCTTCTACTGGTTCTGGGGTTTTTTTGTTGTTCTTTTTCTAGATCTTTGAGCTTCGAGATTAGGTTGTTTCTTTGAGTTCTTTCTTGTTTTTGATGTGAGCTTCTATTGCTATATATTTTCCTCTTATTACTGCTTTTGCTGCATCCCATACATTTAGGATATTGGTGTCCTCCTTGTCATTCAATTCAAAGAATTTTTTAATTTCTTCTTTGATCTCCTCGTTAGTCCAGTGGTCTTCCAGTAGTGTGGCTTTTAATCTCCATGAGGTAGGATAGTTCCTTGCCTTCTTTTTATGATTTATTTCTAGTTTGATGCCTTCGTGGTCAGAAAAGATGGTTGGTATGATTTCAATCTTGGTGTATCTGTTGATGTTTGTCTTGTGCCCCAGTATGTGATCGATCCTGGAGAATGATCCGTGTGCGCTTGAGAAAAATGTGTACTCCGTTTTTTTTGGGTTTAGTGTTCTATAGATGTCTGTTAAGCCCAAATGCTCTAGGTCCTTATTTAGAGCTTTAGTTTCTTTACTTATTTTTTGTCTTGTTGATCTATCCATTGTTGATAGTGGTGTGTTGAAGTCTCCCACTACATATGTGTTTTCTCTGATGTCTGTTTTCAGAGAGGACAACAGTTGTCTGATATATTTTGGTGCTCTTTCGTTTGGTGAGTATATGTTAATGAGTGTTATTTCTTCTTGAAGTATTGTCCCCTTAATCATAATGTAGTGACCATTGGGGTCTCTTTTTATTTTTTGAGTTTGAAGTCTGTTTTATCTGATATAAGTATAGCTGTTCCTGCTTTCTTTTTTGGCCCATTTGCTTGTAGGATTGTTTTCCATCCTTTGACTTTGAGCCTATTTTTATCTTTTGTAGCTAAATGTGTTTCCTGGAGACAGCAAAAGGTTGGGTTTTGTTTCTTAATCCAGGCTGCAACTCTGTGTCTTTTTATTGAAGAGTTTAGTCCATTTACATTTAGAGTTAATATTGATATGTTAGCATCTGTATTTGCCATTATGTTTGTCTTTCCTTTGATTTTATTTATTTATTCTTTTAATAACTTTTTTTTTTTTTGGTCTTCTTTCGTTGTTATTCGTCCCTCTGAGGTTCTGGCTTTAGGATTCCTTGTAGTATTTTTTGGAGTGGGGGTTTAGTCGCAATGAAATTCCGGAGTTTCTCTTTGTCTGGGAAGGTCCATATTCTTTCTTCATGGAGGAAAGAGAGCTTTGCGGGATAGAGTATTCTTGGTTGGCATCTGTTTTCTTGGAGTCTGTTGACTATGTCCCTCCACTCTCTCCTTGCCCGTAGTGTTTCTTCAGAGAAGTCTGATGTCAGCCTGATTGGTTTTCCTTTGAATGTTATCTGTTTCTTCCCTCTTGTCAGCTTCATTATTTTTTCCTTGTCCTGGATTCTTGGGAGCTTTACTATTATGTGTCTTGCTGTGTTTTTCCTTTCGTCGTGGAAGTTTGGTGTTCTTCTTGCTTCTTGTATATCAATTTTCAGCTCCTTCTTCTCATTTGGGAAGTTCTCTTCAATTATATCCATGAATATTTTCTCTGTTCCTACATCTCTCTCCTCTCCTTCTGGAATTCCTATAACTCTTATATTTCCTTTCCTCATGGAGTCAGATAGTTCCCGAAGTCTTTCTTCATTCTTTTCCTTCGTACTTCTCTTTCCTTTTCTGTTTTGGTTCTTTTTATTTCTGTGTCTTCAAGATTACTTATTCGTTCTTCCATTTCATCTATTCTGCTTTCATTGCTTTTCCCAGAGTTCTTTAGTTCCTCCATTAATTCTTTGATCTCCTGCATTTCTCTTACTTCCCTCTTTAGGGACTCAATTTCCTTCTTCTGATCTATCACTTTTTAATCATGGCAATTTTAAATTCTCTTTCTGGAAGGCTCAGAAGTTCTTCCAAGTTGCTGTCGTTGCAATCTGGGGAGTGGTTTTCTTTTTGTGGTGTGCTTCTTTCCTGAGGAGTTTTTAGGTTGCGTGTGGTTCTTCTACTCCCTACTGTCTGTTTTCTAATTTGTCGTATGCGTTGGGACACTGTGTTGCTCGGACTGACTGACATCTTGGGTGAACTTCTCCGCTCCCCTCTGGCTCTTCCAGGAGCCATCTCTGTCTTCTGGGGGAGCTTTCTGCTGGTTTTAGGCAGTTTTTACTGAAGAAATGTCCCTGTTCTCAAATGGCGAAGCGGGATGCAGTCCCTGCGCCTCCGGTTTCAGGCACACTCTTCTGCGCACCCGGTCTGCCCCGGACGTGGGTGCCTGCTCCCTCTGTGGGCTCAGACTGCTGGTCGGAAGGGGCCTGGCGTGGAATAACTTCCCGGCTGGCCACTGGGTCCTCCAGAAACCTTCTGCCCTTTTCAAGCAGTCTTAAGAAATGTCCTGTTTTATAGGGTGTTAGTGACTTTTTTTTTCCTGGTCGCTAGGT
The DNA here is from genome assembly GCF_014898055.3 of Talpa occidentalis. Taxonomy (NCBI): domain Eukaryota; kingdom Metazoa; phylum Chordata; class Mammalia; order Eulipotyphla; family Talpidae; genus Talpa; species Talpa occidentalis. The sequence continues at coordinate 972 of NW_023603549.1, read as the reverse complement.
GGCGCCAGAGATCTCTCCTATTGTCCTTGGGGGGCTGTTTTTCGCCTCCCCCCACCCCGTGGGACAGAGAACAGAGCGGGAATGGTAGGGTACACCTCAACAGCTTTGGGGTGCTGTGTCTGCCTTGTGCCCCACCGTCGTGGAGAAACCACGCCCCGAATTTTCGTGCCCCGGGTCTCAGTTCAAAGCCCTCAGTTCCAGGACGCGGGCTGTAGCCCAGTTCAGTGGCGCGGGAATGGCGCCTTTTGCACCGCTCCCGTGCCTGGGCGCCTGGTTCCTGCTCACTCAGGGAGGGACCTTCACCTCAGTGAGGACCTCCGCGCGTCTCCCCGCAAGCCTAGGTCGTCTCCCCGCAAGCCTAGGTCGCAGGCGCGGGGACCTGGGCAGCCGCGATCCAGGTCTGCACTTGCTTTTCAAGCGCGCCGAGCGCGCCGCGTTTCCGCGCAGCTTACCGGCAGCCCGGGCTGTGTGCGCGTCTCCCGGGGTCTTTGTTCTTCTCTAATGGCGCCCGGAGCCGTTCGCTCACCGCCGCGGCGGATCCTGCAGGGTTCGCCTCAGCTCCCGTTCACGGGGTGTGGTGGCTGCAATAGTTCCTTTCCACTCACAGTCCCGCTTGCTGCGTCGTTTGTTCTTGTGGGCCGTTTTGGTTTGTTGTTTCCTCCTCTCTGCCGGTCGGAGAGTGCCGCCTCTGTGGGCGGGGGAGGGGAGCAGGGTTCTGCGCTTCCCTCCCTTCTAGTCCTCTTTTATGGCCACTTTCTTCTTCGGGCAGTTCGCTGGCGTCACCCGTTTATCTTCCGTGTCCCAGTTCTCACTGGGACCTGCCGCTTTTCCTCCCTATTACTTTTTTTAATGGGAGATCTTACTCGCAGCGTCTCCTCGCCGCCATGTTGCTCCGCCCCTCGTCTGGCTATTTATAATTTCCTAAAAGGAGTGAACCAATTACAGTAAATTGTCTTTCACAGACACAACTAT
>NW_023603548.1:0-6410 GCF_014898055.3 Talpa occidentalis | reverse complement strand
CTTTTGTTGGTACAGAAAATATACTTACTTTTTTTTTTTTTTTTTTTTTTTTCAAAGGTGGGGGGCGGAGCAACATGGCGGCGAGGAGACGCTGCGAGTAAGATCTCCCATTAAAAAAAGTGAATAGGGAGGAAAAGCGGCAGGTCCCAGTGAGAACTGGGACACGGAAGATAAACGGGTGACTCCAGCAAACTACCCGAAGAAGAAAGTGGCCATAAAAGAGGACTAGAAGGGAGGGAAGCGCAGAACCCTGCTCCCCTCCCCCGCCCACAGAGGCGGCACTCTCCGACCGCAGAGAGGAGGAAACAACAAACCAAAACGGCCCACAAGAACAAACGAGGCAGCAAGCGGGACTGTGAGCGGAAAGGAACTATTGCAGCCACCACACCCCGTGAACGGGAGCTGAGGCGAACCCTGCAGGATCCGCCGCGGCGGTGAGCGAACGGCTCCGAACGGCTCCCGGCGCCATTAGAGAAGAACAAAGACCCCGGGAGACGCGCACACAGCCCGGGCTGCCTGTAGCTGGCGCGGAACGGCAGAGCGTGCTTGGCGCGCTTGAAAAGCAAGTGCAGACCTGGATCGCGGCTGCCCAGGTCCCCGCGCCTGCGACCTAGGCTTGCGGGGAGACGACCTAGGCTTGCGGGGAGACCGCGGAGGTCCTCACTGAAGGTGAAGATCCCTCCCTGAGTGAGCAGGATCCCGGCGCCCAGGCACGGGAGCGGTGCAAAAGGCCCATTCCCGCGCCACTTGAACTGGGCTACAGCCCGCGTCCTGGAACTGAGGCTTTGAACTGAGACCCGGGCACGAAAATTCGGGGCGTTTTCTCCACGACAGTGGGGCACAAGGCAGACACAGCCCCCAAGACTGTTGAGGTGTATCCTACCATTCCCGCTCTGTTCTCTGTCCAACGGGTGGGGGGAGGCGAAAAAACAGCCCCCCAAGACAATAGGAGAAATCTCTGTCGCCACCTAGCGACCAGGAAAAAAACAGTCACTAACACCCTATAAAACAGGACACTTCTTAAGACTGCTTGAAAAGGGCAGAAGGTTTCTGAGGACCAGTGGCCAGCCGGGTAAGTTATTCCACGCCAGGCCCCTTCCGACCAGCAGTCTGAGCCCACAGAGGGAGCAGGCACCCACGTCCGGGCAGACCGGGGGCGCAGAAGAGTTTGTGCCTGAAACCGGAGGCCAGGGACTGCATCCTCCCGCTTCGCCATTTGAGAACAGGGACATTTCTTCAGTAAAACTGCCTAAAACCAACCAGCAAAAGCTCCCCCAGAAGACAGAGATGGCTCCTGGAAGACCAGAGGGGAGCGGAGAAGTTCACCCAAGATGTCAGTCAGTCCGAGCAACACAGTGTCCCAACGCATACGACAAATTAAAAAACAGACAGTAGGGAGTAGAAGAACCACAACGCAACCTAAAACTCCTCAGGAAAGACAACAACACAAAGAAAACCACTCCACTCCCAATTGCAAACGAAGAACTTGGAAGAACTTCTGAGCCTTCCAGAAAGAGAATTTAAAATTGCCATGATTAAAAAAGTGATAGATCAAAGAAGGAAATTGAGTCCCTAAAGAGGGAAGTAAGAGAAATGCAGGAGATCAAAGAATAATGGAGGAACTAAAGAACTCTGGAAAAGCAAGAAAGCAGAATAGATGAAATGGAAGAACGAATAAGTAATCTTGAAGACAGAGTAAAAAAGAACCAAAACAGAAAAGGAAAGAGAAGTACGAAGGAAAAAGAATGAAGAAAGACTTCGGGAACTATCTGACTCCATGAGGAAAGGAAATATAAGAGTTATAGGAATTCCAGAAGGAGAGGAGAGATGTAGGAACAGAGAAATATTCATGTATAATTGAAGAGAACTTCCCAAATGAGAAGAAGGAGCTGAAAATTGATATACAAGAAGCAAGAAGAACACCAAACTTCCACGACGAAAGGAAAAACACAGCAAGACACATAATAGTAAAGCTCCCAAGAATCCAGGACAAGGAAAAATAATGAAGCTGACAAGAGGGAGAAACAGATAACATTCAAAGGAAAACCAATCAGGCTGACATCAGACTTCTCTGAAGAAACACTAACGGCAGGGAAGAGTGGAGGGACATAGTCAACAGACTCCAAAACAGAAACAGATGCCAACCAAGAATACTCTATCCCGCAAAGCTCTCTTTCCTCCATGAAGAAGAATATGGACCTTCCCAGACAAAGAGAAACTCCGGAATTTCATTGCGACTAAACCCCCACTCCAAAAAATACTACAAGGAATCCTAAAGCCAGAACCTCAGAGGGACGAATAACAACGAAAGAAGACCAAAAAAAAAAAAGTTATTGAAAGAATAAATAAATAAAATCAAAGGAAAGACAAACATAATGGCAAATACAGATGCTAACATATCAATATTAACTCTAAATGTAAATGGACTAAACTCTTCAATAAAAAGACACAGAGTTGCAGCCTGGATTAAGAAACAAAACCCAACCTTTTGCTGTCTCCAGGGAACACATTTAGCTACAAAAGATAAAAAAGGCTCAAAGTCAAAGGATGGAAAACAATCCTACAAGCAAATGGGCCAAAAAAGAAAGCAGGAACAGCTATACTTATATCAGATAAAACAGACTTCAAACTCAAAAAAATAAAAAGAGACCCCAATGGTCACTACATTATGATTAAGGGGACAATACTTCAAGAAGAAATAACACTCATTAACATATACTCACCAAACGAAAGAGCACCAAAATATATCAGACAACTGTTGTCCTCTCTGAAAACAGACATCAGAGAAAAACCATATGTAGGGGTAGACTTAACACACCACTATCAACAATGGATAGATCAACAAGACAAAAAATAAGTAAAAAACTAAAGCTCTAAATAAGGACCTAGGCATTTGGGCTTAACAGACATCTATAGAACACTAAACCCCAAAAAACGGAGTACAAAACATTTTTCTCAAGCGCACACGGATCATTCTCAGGATCGATCACATACTGGGCACAAGACAAACATCAACAGATACACCAAGATTGAAATCATACAACCATCTTTTTCTGACCACGAAAGCATCAAACGAGAAATAAATCATAGAAAAGAAGGCAAGAGGAACTATCCTACCTCATGGAGATAAAAGCCACACTACTGGAAGACCACTGGACTAACGAGAGATCAAAGAAGAAATTAAAAAATTCTTTGAATTGAATGACAAGGAGGACACCAATATCCTAAATGTATGGGATGCAGCAAAAGCAGTATAAGAGGAAAATAGATAGCAATAGAAGCTCACATCAAAAAACAAGAAGAACTCAAAGAAACAACCTAATCTCGAAGCTCAAAGATCTAAAAAAGAACAACAAAAAAAACCCCAGAACCAGTAGAAGAAAGAAATAATAAAAACCAAAGCAGAAATAAATGAATTGAAACTAAAAAAACAATCCAAAAGATCAATGAAACCAAGAGCTGGTTCTTTTGAAAAAGATAAATAAAATAGACAAACCCAAAGCCAGGCTCACAAAGGAAAAAAGGGGAAAAGCACAAATACACAGAATCATAAATGAAAGAGGAGAAATCACAACGGACACAGCAGAAATCAAAAGAATAATCAGTAACTACTATGAACAGTTGATATGGAAACAAGTTCAACAATCTAGAGGTGGACAAATTCCTACAACTCTACAATCACCCAAAGCTAGATAAAGAAGAAATAGAACACCTAAACAGACCAATTACAATTAGCGAATTGAAATGGTTTATTAAAAAACCTCCCCAAAAACAAAAGCCCAGGACCTGATGGATTTACAAATGAATTCTACCAAACATTCAGAGACGAATTAGTGCCTATCCTTCACAAACTCTTCCAAAAAATTGAGAAGGAAGGGACAATACCAAACACGTTCTATGAAGCCAATATTACACTAATACCAAAACCGAATAAGGACAACACAAAAAAGGAAAACTACAGGCCAATCTCCCTAATGAACACTGATGCAAAAATCCTCAATAAAATTTAGCTATCACAGAATCCAACAATGTATCCATAAGATAATTCACCACGACCAAGTTGGATTCATTCCAGGGGCACAAGGATGGTTTAACATCCGAAAATCAATCAACGTTATCCAACCAATCACCAAAAAAATATAAAAACCATTGATATATCAATAGATGCTGAGAAAGCTTTCGACAAAGTGCAACACCCATTATGATATAAAGCCCTTGAAATTCTGGGATACAAGGAACATACCTCAACATCATAAAGGCCATCTATGACAAGCCAACAGCCAGTATCATTCTCAATGGTGAAAAGCGAAAGCAATTCCATTAAGATCTGGAACAAGACAAGGATGTCCACTCTCACCACTGCTTTTCAATATAATACTGGAAGTCCTAGCCAGAGCAATAGAGACGAGAAAAGACATCCAAGGAATCCAAATAGGAAAAGAAGAAGTCAAACTATCACTATTTGCAGATGATATGATAATATACAAGGAAACCCCAAAATCTCCACAGAAAACTAATTCAACTCATCAATCAATTCAGTAAAGTGGCAGGATACAAAATCAACACGCAAAGTCAGTGGCCTTCCTATACACAAACATAAATCTGAAGAAGAAGAAATCAAAAAAACCACCCCTTTTATTATCGAAACAAAAAAAATCAAATATTTGGGAATAAATCTAACAAAAGAGGTAAAGGACCTATACAAAGAAAACTATAAAACACTGTTAAAAGAAATAGAAGAAGACACAAAGAAATGGAAAGACATCCCCTGCTCATGGATTGGAAGATAAACATTATTAAAATGGCCATCCTACCAAAAGCAATATACAGATTCCAATGCTATTCCAATCAAAATCTCAATGGCATTCTTCAAAGAAATAGAACAATTATTGATGAAATTCATATGGAATCACCAAAACCCCCGAATAGCCAAAGCTCTACTGAAAAAAAAAGAAGGAAATGGAGGCATCACACTCCCAGACTTCAAACTATACTACAAAGCCATAATCATCAAAACTGCATGGTATTGAACAAGAAAGACATACAGACCAATGGAATCGAATAGAAAATCCAGAAAATAAACCCAGAGATTTATGGTCAACTAATCTTTGACAAAGGAGCAAAGACTATGCATTGGACAAAGAAAGTTTGTTCAATAATGGTGCTGGGAAAACTGGGTCGCTACATGCAAAAGAATGAAGCTTGACCACTACCTACCTCACACCATACACAAAAATCAACTCAAAAGGATTAAAGAACTAGACATAGACCGAACCATAAAATACATAGAAGGAAATAAGAGGCGAAACACTACGGGATTTGCACATCAAAGACATCTTTACAGACACATCACCCAACAGTGATGGTGAAGAGAAAGATAAACAGCTGGGACTACATCAAATAAAGAGCTTCTGCACAGCAAAAAGACAATAACAAAAACAAAGAGAAACCCCACCAACTGGGAGAACATTTTTGCACCCAACACTAATGATAAGGACTGATCACAAAAATCTGCAAAGAGCTGATGAGACTCAGCAACAACAAAGAAAATAATCCAGTCAAAAAATGGGCAGAAGAGCTAAAAAGAAACTTCTCTGAAGAGGAAATGCAAATGGCCAACAGACATATGAAAAAATGTTCACATCACTTTAATCAGGGAAATGCAAATCAAAACTACCATGAGATACCATCTCACACCAGTGAGAATGGCACATATTAAAAAAACTAGCAACAACAATGTTGGCGAGGATGTGGAGAAAAAGAACTCTTGTGCACTGTTTGGTGGAGGTGCAAACTGGTCCAACCACTATGGAGAGCTGTGTGGAGATTTCTGGACCTACTAAACATAGAGCTTCCATATGATCCAGCAATTCCACTCCTAGGTATTTACCCAAAGGACACAGAAACATCAATTCCAAAGAGCACCTGCACTCCTATGTTTATAGCAGCACTGTTTACAATAGCTAAGCTTTGGAAACAACCCAAATGCCCAAAATAGATGACTGGATCAAGAGATGTGGTACATATATACCATGATAGTAACTTACTCAGCATTCAAAAAGATAAACACATGCAATTTGCAGCAACATGGATGGCACTGGAAGGGATCATGCTCAGCGAAATAAGCCAAAAAAGAAAAAGAAAAATACGGATGGTCTCACTCATAGCAGGAATCTAGAAAACTTAAATAAGGGACCAGGAAATGAATATAAGAAAGTGAAAATCAAAATCAACAAAAAAACTATGAACAAGAGACACTTTTTGGGGGGTGCGGGGGCGGGAGGGGAGGATTGGGGTCAGAATGGGGCGTTTGCAATTGTATGGGGAATATAAAAATAAATTTATATTTTAAAAAAATAAATAAATAATAAATAATAAATAAAATAGTTTAATAATAAAAAAAAAAAAAA
>NW_023603547.1:0-6419 GCF_014898055.3 Talpa occidentalis | reverse complement strand
AAACAAAACAAACAAAACAAAAAAGAGGGGGAACTGTTCAAATGAAGCCCCTTCAAACTTCAAAACAGACAAACTTTACAAAAGGAACAAGGCCTCTTTCTCCTTCCTGCAGATCCCATGTTAGAGAGTTCTCCAGAAAAAACCAACATGATGCACACACACACCACACACAGATTTCTTTCTTTCTTTCTTTTTTAAAAGATTTTATTTATACAAGAACTGGGGTACAGGTCGGAAGCACAGGAGGGTGAGAGAATTCACCAGAGACAGAGCAGGGAGCAGAACAGGCAGATGGACCGAATACACTGCTGAGGGGAGCAGCTGACGAGACAGGAGAGGTCTGCTGTGCCATGTGGGTAGCTCCCTGGCTGGCTGGGAGTTGAACCCATGCTGCAGAGGCTAGGACAGCTTCACAGCACTGCACTCAACCCATTGTGCCACTGGGGAGGCCCCGTAGATTTCTTTTGAGGGGCTAGCCCTTGTGATTATGGAGACTTCATGAATTGAGAATGGTGGGATGATTGGCAGACTAGGTTTGAATCCTGCTGGCAGGGTTCAGTCTTGTTAGGGGAGGGGGCCAGGGGTCAGTCCTTCTTCTACTCAGCCCTTCCTTCAACTGATTGGGTGAGGCCCCTACATTATGTAGGGCAATCTGCTTTATTCAAAGTTTCCATCCATTTAAATGTTAATCTTAATAATTTACTCTCTAAAAACACCTTCCCAGAACTTACAGAGTAATGCTTGACCACATATCTAGGCATCATGGCCTAGCCAAGTTGACATATAAAATTAACCATCATGATGTAGGAATTTTCGCTCAGAAAAGAGAAGTAGGCACAGCTTCGTCTTTCACTAAAGTATCCAAACACCTAAAACAGGTCTGGTAAACACTAGGTGCTCAGTAAGTGTTCACGTATGGAGAAATGGGTAGAGATAGAACACCAGGGGCAAGAAAGAGTAGAGGACCCCTCGATTTTCTGACTGGGGATCTCAGTTTATGCTCAACTGCAGAGCAAATGGAGGAGAAGGTGCAGTTCTGGGAATTGAGGCACGGAAGATGGATCAGTTCAGAGTGTATGAGGGGTTGAGGGATTCTCTGGTGTATACAGGGGAAATGTGAAGTGGTTTCCTTTTGATTTAGAAGGTAACAAGGCTTTTGGCTGGGTCTATCAGCTGGACATGTGTGCACTACTTAAATAATTTGACCTTGTTGTTTATCCCTTATGCTCACTTTTTAAAAAAACCTATTCTGGGAGAGAGGGGGTGGAGGGGCAGTAATTCTGGAAATTGCAGTAGAGGGTGGATCTGGCAGCCCCAAGCAGTTCAGTTTCCAAGTCTTGACGTTTCAGGCTCGTGAGCCTTTCTGACAAGACAAATCAGAACCTATTGTTGCCTCGGGCGCAATGTCGCAACAGGCAGAGTCCTGAAGGACATTTTCAGAAGAAGATAATCCACGTGAGAGGCTCAACACCGTCTCCTCCCCCCAATCTTGGGGCGTAGCTGACAGCTACGACAGAATGCTTCGCCTCTTGCCTTTTACTTTGTTCTTGGACCTTCCCCAACAAGTATTTATTGATCACCTGCCTCTAAACCCTTAACATTGCCCTGGACACAGGGAAACGTGAGGCACTAAGTAAAACGATCTCGCCCCAGGAGGGTGTACCTCCTGGCCGGGGGGACAACATGTTCACACAGGGAAATAAAATACAAGCAAGTACACATGAGAGAGTCCAGTCGCGAGGATAGTGTCCTGTGCTTGAGGGGGGCATGGGAAGACTTCGTGAAGAAGCAGATGCTTCGTGAGTGAGCCTGAGAGACCCCAGCCAGTGGAGGGGCGCGGAGAGGACATTTATGGTTGAAAACATAACATTGACAGGAGTGTCTCTGTCCAGTGGAGAGAACCTTGCCCTCCACGCGCACACAAGGTAGGCGTCTGGGGCAAAGTCTCAAAGACCAGGCTCCATCTTGGGGGCGTTCTACTACGGCAGCAGCGCCACCTGCGTGGAGCCCCGCCCCCACTGGCCCAGCGCTCTGTTGGACGCATGCGCCCGGGAGCGAACAGCGGCTGTGTTACCATAGAGGCGCCCATCTAGCCCGCTAGCCGCCCAGGAGCCGACATTTTGGATCCTGGCAGAAAAGTTGGAAACGACCGGGACCACCACCAAATCACGTTGCGCCGCCCAAGGACAGGAGAGAAAAAGGGCCGCTGCGGGAGCTACAAAATCTAGCGGCGGAGTGAATCCGCGACGCTTCCCTGGGAAAGCCGAGCTTCTCGGGGTGGCCCACCGCCCTGCCCGCCCTGAGATGGCGGCGCCGCGGGCGCTCTAGCCCGGCGCGCGCTCGCTGCTCGGAGGGGGCGGCGGCCTCGCTCCGGCTGAGGGCGGCTGAGGCGCGGGCGGCTGAGGGGTTCCGGCCGGACGGTCGCGGCCTCGGGTCGGGAGCGGGGCCGCGCGCGCCGCGCGGGGCTGGTTTCTCGCCGCCGCCGTCGGAAGCCCGGCGGGGTGCCCCCGCGCGAGCCGCGGCCAGCGCGCCTCGGGCCGGACGATGCCCAAGAAGCTGCTGCTGCTGCCGCCGCTGTCCGTGCCTCGGCCTTCCGCGCCCCGCGCGCCCGCCCCGCCGCGCCCCCGGCCATGAACGCCGCCCGCACCGGCTACCGCGTCTTCTCCGCCAACTCCACGGCCGCCTGCACCGAGCTGGCCAAGCGCATCACCGAGAAGGGCCGCGGGGGCGCCGGGCCGCGGGGGCGCCGGCCGCGGGTCCTGCTCGCCGCCGCCGCGGGGTCGGCCCTTCGGCCGTTTCGGGGCGCGCGCGGGGCGAAAGCCCCCCGCGAGCGGCGGCTGAGGGGCGTTCTGCGCGCTCCCCGACCGTCGCTGCCCCCGACCCCCGGGTCACCCGGACCCCCCCCCGGCTCCTTGGGCTCCCCTCCCCGCGTCCCCTGAACCCTCTCCGGGCGCTGGGGCGCCGCCGTCCTCCTGCCCGCGCGCTTGGGGACCCCTCCCCTCCCCCACGCCCGGGGGCCGCGACGGCCCGTGGGGTCCCTTGGAGGGCGGGGCCCCCGCCATTCCCGTCTCCTCGGCGCGGAGGCCAGCGCGTGGGGCTCCCAGCGGAGCGGAAGGCGTGCCGGAGACCCCGACACCGCGTTCGGCGGGAACGAGGGGGCGCCCCCCTCGGTGGGTGCGCTCGGGCCTCCCGGGGGCGGTGGGGCGCGGCCCCTGCTCTCCACGGAGCCGCGGCCCGGGCGCCGCCGCCCCCCCCACCCCGAGGCCGGGTTCCCCGAACTCCGCGCGTGGGCGGGGCCTGGTCGGGCCGGGCCTCTGGGGAGCCGGGGCGCCCGAGACGTGGGGAGCACGGGCTGGAGCCCCTGCCCGAGCCGCGCGGCGCCGCTGCAGGCCGAGGCCGAGGCCGAGGCCGCGGCCCGCCCGCCGGGAAAGTCGTCGTCGCGGCCCCGGGCGCCTCCGAGCCGAGAAGCGGCTGCGCGGGTTGTTTCACAGTCTGTGTGGACTTGCAGGGAAGGGGCCCCGAGTCCCATTTTCTCAATAGGCCAATTTTCAGCTCGAGTTTTTAAACGTGATGGAGTAAAAGCATCCTTCTCGGCCTGCCACCGCGTTTCTGTTTCTGGCCTCCGATTATTGGGCCTTTCTGAGGCCAAGTAAAATACTGACTTTCAATATGAAGCCGTAGTTATTTTGGGGTTTACCACACAGCGACCTGGGGGGGGGGCAGACAGAGGACACATTGACATGGTTTTCCTTTTTTTTTTTTTAAGATTTATTTTTATTTATGCATACAAGAACTGGGGTACAGGCCAGAGGAGGGGGCGGTGAGAGGATTCACCAGAGACAGAGTGGGGAGCAGAACAGGCGGATCTACTGAAATCCACTGCTGAGGGGAGCAGCCGGGGCACAGGAGGGGTCTGCTGCGCCATGTGGGTAGCTCCCTGGCCGGCCGGGGATGGAACTTGTGCCGCAGTGGCTGGTGATAGTTTGATGGCGCTGAAACTTAACCCCTGCCCCACCAGGAGACCCTTTCCTTTTTTTTTTAAATGAGATTGTGCCCGCTTTGTTCCAGAAGGTCTTACATTTCTGTAAATAATAAATGTTTACAACTGTTTCCTTGTTTTTTCCATATGTTGAATTTCTCAGGAAGATTTCATTTAAAAAAAAGGTTTTACCACTACACAAAGTTTGAAGATAGATTGGATGCTCTTGAGATGCTATTTTATTTCCACACTTCCTTTCAGATCTACACCTCATGTAGGGGTTCTCAGACTTTTTTGAGTATGTACTTGAGTCATTGGAAAAAGGTGTGTTACATAAGTCACATGTCTGTCATAATTACCCCCAAGCATCTCCACTAGCTCTTTTTGTTAATCTTGTTTATCTCTGTCACCTGACCCTCACTTTCTGGGGCTGGAGTATTTTTAAACATTTTTAGGTGTATAATTCAGTGATATGAAGTATAGTGTTGTGTATCTTCAATTGGAGAACTTTTTCATCCCAAACAGATACCCATAGCCATTCAATACTAATTACTCATCCCCCCGCCTTTATTCCACTTTCTGTGTATGAGTTTTCCTATTCTTGTGCCTTCTGGGTATGAAGCTGCAATATTTGGCTCTTAGTCTCTGACTTATTTTACTTAGAATGGTTGCAATATAAGGTCCCTATGATGCTGCACGTTGCAAAGTTTTCATTCCTTTTTAAGGCTATTTCGTTTTGGGCCTGGAGTGTTTTAAACCAGATTCCATCCTTGCCTTATGTGACACACTCCTAAAATGCCGTGCTGACCACTTGACAGCACAGAAACTACCCTCCGTGGCTTCCTTACGTCATTGTTCACGTTCCCCGATTGTCTCAGAAGTGCCTTTTACACTTGCTTTGTTCTGCGCAGGATGCGACCAGGTAACTGCTTGCACCTGCTCCCTCTCCACAGTGGAGGCCCCAACCTCTGGCTTGTGTCTCTGGAATAGTTCCTAGTAACTAAGAATGTGTTTGGGAAGGATTCCCAAGATAATTGTTATTCAAATAGGAAGTAGAATTTAAGCTTTGACTGGGAGCTCTTTCCAGTAAAGCAGAGTGTTATAAAATGGTGAGCACCTCAAACTCCTGTGCAGTGACAGCAGATTTTCCATTCCTCATGATTGTCTTTTTGTTAACATGTGCGTAAGGACTGGAGGGTTGTTTTTTTTTTTTAAGCATTCTTTTTTTTTTTTTCACTTTTTTTTTTTTTTTATAATCCCCATACAATTGCAAACCCAATTTTGACCCCAATCCCCCTCCCCCCCCCAGTGTCTCTGTTTCATAGTTTTGTTGTTGATTTGATTTTTTTCTTTCTTATAGTTATCTTTTTCCTGGTCCATATTTAGGTTTTCTAGATTCCTGCTATGAGTGAGACCATCCGGTATTTTTCTTTCTTTCTGGCTTATTTCGCTGAGCATGATCCCTTCCAGCACCATCCATGTTGCTGCCAGTTGCATGAGTTTATCTTTTTTGAATGCTGAGTAATATTCCATGGTGTATCTGTACCACATCTTCTTGATCCAGTCATCTATTTTTGGCATTTGGCTGTTTCCAAAGCTTAGCTATTGTAAACAGTGCTGCTATAAACATAGGGGTGCAGGTGCTCTTTGGAATGGATGTTTCTGTGTCCTCTGGGTAAATACCTAGGAGTGGAATGGCTGGATCCTATGGAAGCTCTATGTTTAGTAGGTCCAGAAATCTCCACACAGCTCTCCATAGTGGCTGGACCGGTTTGCACTCCCACCAGCAGTGCAGGAGAGCCTTTTTCTCCACCAACCTCGCCAACATTTGTTGTTGCTAGTTTTTTTAATATGTGCCATTCTCACTGGTGTGAGATGGTATCTCATTGTAGTTTTGATTTGCATTCCCCTGATTGCATGTGACGTTGAACATTTTTTCATATGCCTGGTGGCCATTTGTATTTCCTCTTTGGAGAAGTTTCTTTTTAGCTCTTCTGCCATTTTTTGACTGGATTATTTTCTTTGTTTGTTTGTCTCTCAGCTCTTTGTAGATTTTGTGATCAGTCCTTTCATTAGTGTTGTGTGCAAAAATTTTCTCCTAGTTAGTGGGGTTTCTCTTTGTTTTGGCCATTGTCTGTTGTGCTGTGCAGAAGCTCTTTAATTTGATCTTTTTTATTTTTTTAAAGATTTATTTATGCATACAAGAACTGGGAAGTACGGCCAAAGGGGTGGGTGGAGGATTCACCAGAGACAGTGGGGAGCAAAACAGGCAGATTGACTGAAAGTAGACTATTGAGGGAGCAGCAGGGAGACAGGAGAGGTCTGCTGTGCCATGGGGTTGCTCCCTAGCCGGGGGATCAAACTCATGGTGCAGTGGCTGCGGACAGCCTCATAGGTTGTGTCATAGGTTGTGTCTCCCCTTGTGCCACCAAGGAGGCCC
>NW_023603545.1:0-6423 GCF_014898055.3 Talpa occidentalis | reverse complement strand
ATGGTCCAGCTGGTGATGAGCATACTTAGATGGAAAGAGGTGAAGAAAGGATGGGAGAAAAATAGAAGTATAAGAGATTTTGACTGTGTGTGGGTAGGTCTGCCATTATATGTTTAAATCAGCCACAGGTCATTTTAGATATTTTGTATTTGAGTGAGTGTGTGTATAAGTCATGACTTACAGGTGATTATGTAAGTACATGTGGATGGATACACACACATCTATGATTGAAATAACCAGTCCAGGGTACATTAGGTCCATGATATTATTACAATTTTAGAAAGCTAAAGCAGTCATCTCCTTACTAGTTTCAGTATGTCATATATAGAAATGTATGCTCTGTGTGAAAAAGAAAAAAAAAAGCTGCATAGCCAAAGGAATTTGTATGAGAAAGATACAGAAAATTTTGAAAGAGACTTAGAATCTAGGATTAAATGAGAGAAGGAAATGACATTTTTAATACAATGCCCTCATAAGGATGTATTAGAGAAAATTTGTGTCACTGACAATGCAAGGAGGAGGCATTTGTATCCTCTTGACAGTTGGTACAATATGTGGGAATGAATGTAAGTGTGGCAGAAAAAAGCAAAGAGAAACTGAATGAGAACAGACTATAGAGAACAATCAATGTGTAAAATTAAATGTTTAGCCATATGTAACAATTCTTAAATATCATCACATCAGGTTCTCAATGATGGATCTGTGCTGACACAGTGTCTGGTAATCCAGACCAAGTATTCAGGTTCGCTTTGGCTTAAAGTCATTAACCTAGACTGAAGCCAAGAACTCACCTCTACTGTAGTAACACAGCTGTTACCATTGTGGAGTGTAAGTTGATCAGGGAGAATTATTTCTGGTTTCACAATAAAATGGCAAAGTTCTGCAGCCCCCATGCAGATGATGCTGTAGTCAGAATTGCAAATATTGGCTAGGAAGATGATTTGGACACAAAGCTTCAAGAAAAATCTAAACACAATTTTGATGTAACTCAATTAAGGAAACAAAATATTTCAGAAAGTTGCAGGATGGGAATTTATTTTCTATTCCCTTCCACAGATACCCAGTTTCTTAAGTAGTTACCTTTCTTTTTGGAGGATGAAGCATCTTCTGGATTCATGCTAGCTGCTGCCTTGCCCACTGGCTGGTGCTGACACCTGTGAGAATATGGGTCTGATTACACAGCTTGGCTTTAGACCACTGGTAGGCAGACCTCCTTTCCAGAAAGTAAAGAAGTTTAAGAGGGATCAAAGAACTATGAGTCATATTTGGCACAAACCAAAAAGTACTGCTTAGGAAGGTGGACTCTGGAGGCCAAGAAATGAGGGAGATTGAGTGAGCGTCTACACAATTCAGTGTTGGAGGTTATTTGACTCCAGTAGGGTTTGATAAATATTTGATTGATGAACTCATTGATTAAATCCTCTCTATTTTCTATCCCTCATGAATTGTGCAAGTTAAAGCAGGATTTATGTGTTACGGTGCTAAGCAAACAATTAACTTCTCTTGGTAAGACATAAAACTTTTTCTAAATTGTTGCTGTAAAATGAAATATCTGGAACAATGCTGTCATTGAGAGCTTGTGCGTTGGGAAACACACCCATAAAGGGAAATACAATAATGCAAGATAGCACCAGATTAGTTCTGAAAACATTTGTTTCGCCCACTCTCCCAGAGATTTGAAAAGGAAATATTCACCTCTTTGAACTAGTTTCACCTTATTTGATCCTTCTATTATCCCACTTTTCAATCCAAAGTGTTGAATTGGAAAATTTAGCTCATTATAAGTTTATACCATAATTTAATTTGTTATATGCATTTATTTATGCATACAAGATATGCATAAGAGGTGTGGATGGTGAGAGGTGTGGTTGGTGAGAGGCCAGAGGTGTGGATGGTGAGAGGAATCACCAGAGACAGAGTGGGGAATAGAACAGGCAGATTGACTGAAACACACTGCTGAGGGGAGCAGCAGGCGAGTCAGAAGAGGTCTGCTGCGCCATGAGGATTGCTCCCTGGCCGGCCAGGGGATCAAACTCGTGCTGCAGTGGCTGCAGATTGCTTCATAGGTTGCATCTTAACCCCTTGCGCCACCAGGGAGGCCCTGTCATAATTTAATTTGAATGTAGACAATAAATAGTGGGGGAGACACAACTGTGGCAGCAATTATGGGGTGATAGTTGCTGGGCTATCTGAGCAGGACTCAGATAACTAGATAAAGTTTCGATGGTTATTGCAGGGAGGAGAAAGAGCCCTAGTCAGCCATACTAGCAAAGGAAATGAGTAGACCTTTTTTGCTGAAATGGATAGGGTTCTCTGGGAAAGAAAAAATGTTGAAGAAATTGTGGGCAGTGGGCAGATTGTAAAAGAGCTTTAATAGGGACTTACCTAAACATGCAATAATGCCAAGTCAATGCAAATAACTAACTAAGGGTGTAATTTTTACTTTTAAGAATTCTGGAGTGATATGCAGATTGGATGGATTGAAAATATGAAGAGGTAAAAAGTAAACTGACAACTCAGTGGCCTTAAGAAAAGCTAGAAATGAATTAAATATTGATCTTATTCAACTAGTCAACTTATTCTTTCTCTGATAATGAGAGAGAGAGAGAGTAGTCAGGTGTGTATTTTGGGGTAAAAGGCAAGGAAGTTTGGCACAGAGGTTTCCTCAGGTCACAAGCTAAGTAAGAGCACAGGATAGAACACAGGCATCTCTACTCACAATTTAGGACTGTTTTCCCTGTATCACTATTGGGAATCTATTGCAACATCCGGAGGTAACAAATAGAGGCCTGAACTAGATACTTCCATTTGAAATTGAGATGAAAGAGACATTTGAGAGGAAGTGTAAAGTAAGAACCAGTGAAGACGTGATTGGTGATTGCCCAGTGTATTCGTTTCTTGTGGCTGTTCTAACAAATTACCGCAAACTTGACAACTTAGAACAACACACATTTATTGTCCAATTGTTCTGGAAAAGCAGGTCTGTGCTCCTTCTGGAGGCACTGGGGAGGATTTGTTTCCTTGTCTTTTCCATTGCCTAGAGATGGCCCTCCCTTCTTTGCTGTGACTCCTTAAGGTCTTCAAAGCCATGACTGGCCTATTGAGACTTTCTGAATCTGCATCTTTCTAACACAGGCTCTTCTCCTCCCTCTCCAACAATTAAAGGATCTTGGTGATTATATTGGGTCACCCAAACAAACAATTTCTTCATTGTACGATCAGTTGATAAGCAGCCTTAATTCCATTTACTACCTTACTGCCCATCTTGCCATTTAACATAACATATTCCCAGGTTTGAGAGATTAAGAAATAGAAATTTTTTTCTTTTTATGTGTGTGAGGGGTGGGGGGAGAGAAGGGCTTATTGTTCTGCCTACCATATATGGCTTATACAAAGCTAAAATTAATTAAGGACAACTCCAAGGTTTTAGATGTTGCAAATTCTAAAGATAATGATACTGGGCCTCCCTGGTGGCACAAGGGGTTAAGATGCAATTTACGAAGCTGTTCGCAGCCAATGCAGCATGAGTTCGATCCCCAGCCAGAGAGCAACCCACATGGCACAGCAGACCTCTTCTGACTTGCCCGCTGCTCCCCTCAGCAGTGTATTTCAGTCAGTCTGCCTGTTCTGTTCCCCACTCTGTCTCTGGTGAATCTTCTCAACCCCTGCACCTCTGGCCTGTACCCTAGTTCTTGTATGCATAAATCAATAGATCTTTAAAAAAAAAATAAAGATAATTATACCATGGAACTGAAAGGGATTATCCTAAGGGAAGTGAGCCAGAAGGAGAAAGATAAATACCAGATGGTGTCACTTATATGTGGAATACAGAGAAACCAAACAAAGGATCAAAGACAAACTTTAAAACCAATCCTTGAAAGTTGACCATAGATCTGAGGCATCCAGAAGGAGAGGGGAAGGGGCCTCCCTGGTGACACAAGGGGTTAAGTCCCAGCACTATGAAGCTATCTGTAGCCGCTGCAGCACGAGTTCCATCTGGCCAGGGAACTAGTCCACATGGCACAGCAGACCTCTCCTGTCTCATTTACTGCTCCCCTCAGCAGTGTATTTCAGTCAATCCAACTGTTCTGTTTCCCGCTCTGTCTCTGGTGAATCCTTTCACCCCCACACCTCTGGCCTGTACCCCAGTTCTTGTATGCCTAAATAAATAAATCTTAAAAAAAGAAAAGAAGGGAAAAGGAAAAGGGAGGGAGAGTGGGAGGGGAGAAAACAGGTTGGGAAGAGCACACAATGGACTATGGTGGAAGACTACAGATGCTTTGGTGTGAGAAGACTGATGACTGCACCTGAGGAGAGAAATCCCCTATATTGTGAATAAACAAACAAGGATATAAAATAATATCATTAATAAAAAATAATGTGATGTTACCAATGACAGAAGTAAGGAAACTGAGTGCAGAAATTGATGTATTTCATCTTGAGAAATGTTGAGTTTTCATTAATGGTGCCATATGCATATCAACTTTCCTAATGGGAAATTATTGAGAACTTAGTATTAGAAATCTTGTCATTTTCCTAGAGCTAATTACTACTATGGTAAGAGTTTGTTCATGTTCTCAAGTTTTGGTGTTTGTATATTTCAGTCGATTCAATAATTTTTGTCAGGAACCCTTAAAAATAAAGTTTATATAAATGTTTACTATGCACCATAGAAACACATATTATGATTAATGTCTTACTATCCCAGAACTCTTTTTTGCCTTTAAAATAATTTTCCATACACACACAGGTTTATATTATTTATAAAAACAGAAAAGGCTCTAATGGATTTCTCATTGCACTGTATTTAAATGGAATTCCATCCAATTGCAGTTGAAGACCCCTCTACATAGCGGATGTCAAAGTTTAAAGGCAATTTTCTTTGTAAACCAAAATCACAGCATTTGGCCATGATTCAAAAACATTTTCAGATATTGCACATATCACTAACATGTACCATTGTGAATTACTCCAAGCAATATTCCATAAACAATGCCAATATCTTATCATTTTGAGAAATTTATTTCCACAAATATTTTGGCCCTGTCTATTCTATGACTGGCCTAAGCAATGCTGGCAGGCTCTAAGAATAAATGGTAATATAGCAAGACTTTTGTGTGTAGTATAGTAATTCAAGCAGTACTGTGTTAAAAGACAAGTACTCAAAGGAGAAAAATTAATAATCCAGAAGAGGAGAAAAATTAATAATCCAGAAAAAGACAAAACTCCATATAAGGAACTTGATGTTTAAGTTATTAATCAGTAAGGAAAGTGTTTTTGGACAAGTTACCATATAAGGAAAAGGAGGAAAAGTATTTATCTATTTCACACAAATATTTTACAAAAAATAAATTTCAAATTATTAAATCCATGTGACAAGTGAAACCTCAAAATGTTTCAAAACATAGCAAAATATGCTTATGTCACCAAAAGTATCAACCATAAAGAATTACATTGTTAAATTTATTGATATACAATTTTTAAACTTGCATTCTGATAAAGATGGTATTTATTTTTCCAAATGTATGATTTTTTTAATTAAAGACCATAGTGTCACATCCATTGATGGTTTTTCAATCAGTTGTCACTATGATGACTGAAAGATGATGTTATAAATTTATTTCCAGAAGGTTCAGCTTCTTAAAAAACCAAAAATACATTTAGATGGATATGTTTTGAATAAAAGTGAGACTTCGAGCTTAGGCTTATGAGATCAAACATCAAATTTGTCTCTCTATACACCCTGTTCTGTTTCCAGAGAAATAAGACAGTCACCAGTAAAACTGGTGCCACTTTATGTGATTTCTGTACCTTGAGCTCCCTTATCTCAAAAATCTTGTTCCTGTTCTTTCTGTTCTAGGTCCTTGTCTGCTTCTTTTTTCCTCTTCTGTTTTGAAACCAAATTTGGGATCTTGACTCTGGAACCCCACTTTTGTTAGCAAGTTGCTCTCTGGAATCAATCCGAGGAAAAGAGTTCTTTGTAATTGACTTGATAAGGGAGTAAAATTGAGTGGAAGTGAAGTGCTACAACACCATCTATCATTTCTATGTTGAATCTTCGCTTGAGTGTGTTCTTGATCTTGGTGCCTAGCTCTTTGATTCTGAAACCAAATCTGGATTCTCGATTCTTCAGTGTGGACTTCCAAAGCAAGTTTTTGTTTGGTAGCATAACCTGGGTAAGGTTTTTGGTTGAATGAGGATTTTCAATTGATCTTCTCTAAATTTGGTGCAGTTCCATATGATTTGTAGCCATGGTCTTTTGGGGAAAGCTTTCTTGGGCCATGTTGCGAAAGTCCAGAAGTCTAAGGATTGACATGGAGATGAATCATCTGAATCTACATTTATATGACCAGTATGATGCCCTTTCCCATTCATTGGTTAGTTGGTGGACATTTGGATTATTTCCACTTTTTGGACATTATA
>NW_023603543.1:0-6435 GCF_014898055.3 Talpa occidentalis | reverse complement strand
GAGCTATTACTATGTAAGCACTGGAGATTTTAGTTGCAGTGAGGTCTACTAGAGGCAATGTGTCGTTGGAAGAATTAAGGTCAAAAAGTCAAGGCTATTTTTCTTTTCACTTTTTTTTTGAGACACCAATTTAAACGTACCTTTAAGTCCCAGGAGTACTATGATGGAGGCTTTCTTTTAATTTTTGAAACCCTTCCCTTCCTTGTACCCATGCATTAATATTCAGTGCTACAAATTCACTTGTTTGTATTTGGATTTATACTTAAGCACTGTCTAAGGAGTGGCTGTGTTCTTGTGAAGGAATCTGGATATGTGTGCATGTCCCCATAGCTGTGCCAATGTCTGTGTTAGGGTCAGCATTCAGGTGTGTTATCTGTGTGTGCTTCCGTGGGTGTTCAACACACATATTCATTTGTTCTTCCACTTATGATTTGCTGATGCATACCCCTAGGTGTCTCTGCACTGTCTGTGGAAGATGCTGGTTATTATGGCTTAGTAGATGATCCATAGAACTGCCAAGAAATGACCTTTTAGATTCTTTTACATAGAAACTGCCTATCCATGCTGAAGACTGTATTGTTTAAAAGATCATGTCAATGGTCCTTTTTTTAAAAAATGCACCTTATTTTTTAAAAAAGGTACAGAGATTTCCCACATGGCCCCTGCCTTCCCCATTATCAACATCCTCCACCAGAGTGGTACATTTATTACAATTGAAGAACCTATACTGACATGTTATTATCACCCCAAGTCCATAGTGTACATTAGGGTTCATCTTGGTGTTGTATAGTCTATGGCCATGTTTGGGCAAATATGTTATGACACACCTCCATCATCATAGTATCACAGAGTGGATGTACTGATTTTGCATTCCTCCAGAAATTGGTGAGAGTTCTTGTTGTTCCACGTCCATACCAGCAACTGATGTTATCAGTTCTCTGGATTTTGGCTATTCAAATAGGTGTGTATTAGTATCTTACCATTATTTTCAATTGACTTTTCAAATACAAAATATTTGGGAGAAGAGTTCTCAAACGTCTCCAGGAGCACTCCTTATTTTTTCTATATAAGACCTAAGGCTGAATGTTATATAATATGAACTGACATCTGTATGGGTGAGGTGGCAGAGAGGTCAGAGGCCTGACAATGTGCATGTGAGTTTTTATTGTGGAAATTTCTGAACCTACTCAAAATTAGAATAAATGCAGAACACATCCACCACCCAGTGTCACTGTTATCAACACTCTGCCATTCTTGTTTCACTTACCCTTTCTTTTCCCCTGCTAGTGTATTTTAAAACAAATACTAGATAGCTTGTCATTTTACTGGAAATATTTCAGTTTTTATACCAAGTACCATGTCCCTCTAGTCTCTGTGGTTGCTGTAAACTGGTAGTTAGGTGGGCTCAACATCAGTATTTTTAGGCACCAATACTTTATGGGTGGTGGATTACTGTAAGTCATATGATGTCTGGACATTTCACTTTAAATTATGCCAGGGTTGACCAGTGGTTTAGATAACATCACCCCACATAGTTCCCTGTTAACCTTTCACCTGATGATTTTAACATCCATTAATGAGAATTACCTAAATCCATTATTTCATTTGGAAAGTTAGTGATTGTTAAAAATTCATGTATTCCTTCTGCTTCTGTTAACTGGGATTCTTCGAGTTCCAGAGTATTGTGGATCAAAAGAAATAAGCAAAGTTGCCAGGCGCTCAGGACCAAGTGGAGGTCCTGTTTCCCTGGCCTTATTCTATGTGTAAACAGACTAGTATATTCTCCCCTCCATGCAGTGGTCTGGCGCACATCCTGGGCTTATTTCAACCAAAGTAACCCTTTGTGCTCAGATAATGTGGAAGTCAGCAAGTATCCTAGGACAGGGTCTGCTTTTTGCTCCAAAGGTTCTGGGTTGGAGGCGGGACCTTTTCCCAGGACACAGGGAACTCAAGGCCACCAGGATCTGTGGTTTGTTGGTCTGGATACGCTGGTTTAGTAAGGGGCTTTAACCTCTCTCACCCCAGTCCAGCTCTGTTGGGGTTTCGGTTCTCCTGCTCTTCTCCAGGGAAGCAGAGGCCATCCAGCCCCAGACCCCAGGGAACAAATATCAGAGTCTGGAGGCTTTGACCCTCCAGCCCCTCCCTCTGTGTCCTCACATGAGGGCCCAGTGCTGCACCTGGCCTGGGTCAGAGCTTCAACTTTCTTTGAGAAACAGGACAGGGTTGATCTGCCTTGTGTCCCTCAGCTAGCCCTATTCTGGATCTGAAGTCTTCTAAAGAGAACCCATGATACAGCGTCCCACAGGCAGCACCTGGTTTCTGGGTTGACACTCAGCTCCAAGGGCCAGGACTTGTAGGGACACTGGGCTCATCTGGCTATGTGGACAACTCAGCTGCTGAGTCAACAGATCATTCTTCCTTTCTTGTAAATACGGGCCTGCATGGCAAAAGCAGCACTGACACTCATTTCTAGGGAGGAGCTGTATTTGAAATGATGTAAAAAATTTACTTCCGTAGGGTTGCATGGGATACATTGTTGGCTGTAAAATAAAGAGACACTAATTGAAAAAATACATATTCTTCAACATAATCATTTGCCTATAGAGGGTTAAAAATCACAGAAGGAAATCTGTTATTTCTTTGTATTTTCACCAATAGATTACAGTGACTTTTAGCGATTTCTAAAAATCAAATCACCTCCGAAAGCAGAGTTATTTGCTCTTACGCAGGGCAGCAGAACACACCTCGGGCAGTAGCCTGCAGGGCCAGCAAAGCGAGTTTGCTCCTGCGCTGCCCGTGCTGGGACACTAGATGGCAGGCTTACCTTCTAGATGGAAACACCTGGCACTGGCAGCCCTGTCTCTGCTTCCAGCAACCCCCCACACTCTTGCACTGACACCGGGAGCATCCAGTGGGCTCCCCAGAGATGGTGTGTTGGCACCTTTATGGTTGGGGGGCAAATGGGAGGGAGAAGATGTCTGGTTTGGTACTACCTATCTGCCTATCTGCAACAGTGGAGTTAGGTTGGGACCCACTAGATCCCAAACCTCATGACTTGTGGCTTTGGTGACCCATAGGTGGTGCCAGACACACCCTCCCCCCACCTGTCTGAACCAAGTATGAGGCTTAGGATGTCTCCAGCGTCTCAAACCTCGGGAGGTTATGGTTTCTGCAAACTTCCATCAAATAGAGGGTCCTCCCCTGAGTGTGGGAACTGCTGAGTGCTAAGGAGGAAATGCACAAGCCCCTGCTGACCCCTGTGAGGTCTTTGGTTCCATTATCATTATCATTCAGTGTTTTTGGCACTTCTTTTGGTTTCTCCTGCCCCCTTCCAATCCCAAGCAGGGTTTAGGTATAAATATGAGTAAGTCCTTCTTGGGGGCAACAACTTGCACTGTTTGACTCCTGGGTTCTTGGCTTAGTGAATGTTTATTAGGTGAATCATTGATTGAATGGAATAATGTTGAGACTGAAAAATCATTTATGTTAGCCTCCTAAATCTAGAAATGATCCAAGTGTATTCTGCTTTCGTGTACCTGCTGCCCTCCTCTCTCCTTCCTCAGCTCCACCTGAGATTCCACCCGAGGAGCTCAGTTTGAATATGCCTGAATCTTTCTGACATCTAGCTGAAACTTCCCACACTGCAATTTGAGACAGTTCTGTTTTGCTCTAATCTCAGGGAAAGTGGATGATAGAATGGGGGAAATTATTTTTATAAACCCTCAAATTCATATTTTCAAGCCCTAACCACAGAACCTCAGAATGCAGCAGTGTTTGGAAACAGGGTTTTAAAGAGGTGATGAGGTGAACTCTAGTCCTGTCTAACCGATGTCCTGATAAGAAGTGGCTGTTTGGGCCTCCCCAGTGGTGCAGCGGGTTGAGTGCAGCACTGTGAAGCTGTCTGCAGCCTCTGCAGTGCAGGTTCAATTCCCAGCAGGCCAGGGAGGTTCCCACATAGCGGGGCAGACCTCTCCTGTCTCTCCTGTTGCTCCCCTCAGCAGTGTCTTCGGTCCTTCTGCCTGTTCTGCTCCCCACTCTGTCTCTGATGAATCCTCTCACCCTCTCACACCTCTGATCCGTACCCCAGCTCTTGTATAAATAAATAAATCTTTAAAAAAAAAAAAAAAGAAGTGGCGGTTTAGACACACAGAGAGACACCAGGGCTGTGTGCATAGAGGGACGACCTCCTGCAGCCAGGAGAAAGTCCTCAGAGACATCCAAACCGCTGATACCTTGATCTTATCTCCCTGCTTCTGAAACTGGCAGCCAGTACCTTTTTGCTGTTTAAACTACCTAGTCTGTGGTATTTTGTGATAGCAGCCCTAGCAGACAAATGCAAACATGATGTGATATGATTATAATATAATAACATGGTGTGTATATAATGTGTTGGCCCATTTTCAGCATGACAGTGTATCTAAAGTACTATTATCTGACTGATGTGGTGACTGCTGAGGTTTCTACTCTCTCTGCTGATCTCTGGCTCATGCTGGGTAAGGAGAAAGACCTCTGGAGAGAGATGTTCACAGCTTTAGTCATGAATTGGGCTGCCCTCCCAGGACCTTTTTAGAAAACCAGACTCAAATGTCATGAGGAATAGGCTGATATAGCCCTCAGGAGCCGGGTTTACCATGTACCGCAAAATCCTCAGTAGCCCAAAGGTTGACACATCAAGATAAATCAGGGTTGTCAGAGAGAAAGCAGCTAAAGAGGCTGCTTATTGGACATTAGATTAGACCAGGAGAGATTGTGTAAAGGCTAAAAAACCTGGACTGAAGATATGGGAGGGAGTGTGGGAGGGCACAGGGCTGACTGAGGAAGTGTCAGAGAGAAATCAAAACTCCAAAGCAAAAATACTTTCAGCACACACACTGAGGGGAAGCTGCAAAAAACAAAGCAGTGTCTCTCCTTTGTAGCCACACTTAAGTGGTAGGATTTGGCCCCTATGAGAACCAAGAGAAAGTAATAATTCACTCTCTGTCAAGTGGAAATCCTGGATCTCACTGGGAGCAGCAGAGGAAGCTAAACTGTGAAACTCAGCTCTCCTGGGCCCAGGACGTTTTGGTGGCACCAGCAGGTCCCCCTTTCTTACACTGCTGGAGAGCCTCCCTCTGCTCCCATATTGCATTGTGAGTAGGAATCGCTGGGGAAAAGAGATGCCCCAGAAAGACCTTTACCCTTATGCCTAATTTCTAACTTAGCTTGGCTCAGGAAAGGGACCCAGGAATGTACCTTAGGCCTACCTCTCTTGGTGTCCTTGATCTCTTGGTCCCAGACTCAGACTATAGACTCTGGCTTCCCTTTGCCTCCGCCACAGCCTCACCACAATGCTTGCTCTGGGTGCGGGTGGAGATAGAGGAAAACCTGGTCCTGCACTCCAACCATGTGTCTGTAAATAGCAGTGAGGGCGCTTCCACTTGAATATTGGGCAACCCGTGGGCCCCTAAGAAAGAACAAATCATGAAAAGTATAGATATTGCCATTTTCCTTATGAGGTTTGGTTTTTTTCAATTAATATTTTATTTTATATAATTCTTACATCATTTTTAATTTTTGCACAATGTATGCATTATCATTTTGGTTATATTCCCCATACAATTGCACTTCCCCCCTTATTTTGACGACCCCCCACCCCGTGGTGTGTGTCTGGTTTATAGTTGCTTGTTGATTTTGATTTTTACTTTTTATTAATTATTCTTTTTCCTGGTCTCTTATTTAGGTTTTCTAAATTTCTGCTATGAGTGAGACCATCCAGTATTTTTCTTTTTCTTTCTGACTTATTTTGCTCCTTATGAGGTTTTTGACACCCCAAATGGGAAAAAGGACCTGCTGAAGGTCACCTGGGACTCATCAAATCTTCTGAAAGTTATTACTAAATATCTCAAAGCCATGTGTGTCCTTTAAAAACACCTTTCTTAGAGTAATAGCTCAAATTTAGTCTTTTTTTTTAAGCCAGTCCTTAAGCCCTTTATTATCCCCTTAAGTATTTTATGTTATATAAATTTCCAATAAGCACATAAAAATAGGTAGGAGACTGTTTCTGTATAATCATGTCTGGGTAAATGATGACATCTGAGTTTTGTAAGAAATGTCAACATAGTACATGAGGAATGGACTGACTGTGGTGGTGGGGTGTCTGGAAACCAGTAAACAGGGAGGGACTAGAGAAATTCAGCTTTCAGAAGAAGATACTGAAGAGGAGCTTCTGGGCTGGTGAACACATGAAGATTTGGGGGAGAATAGGGAGCCTGGAGAGGCCGTGGAAACTCCATGCCTTTCCCCCACATCTTGACCTATGTATCTTTTTCATCTGGCTGTTGATTCTCTTTGATCTCTTCAAAAATCATAGAAATAAACTTAACCAAGGACATGAAAGACTTGTACAACAAAATTTATAAGACATTAAAAGAAACAGAAGACACAAAGAGAATGGCT
>NW_023603541.1:0-35508 GCF_014898055.3 Talpa occidentalis | reverse complement strand
GTCCCTCATGTGTGACTAGGAAAATTGGAATTTTTTTCCTCAGCTGTTTTTTTTTGTTTGTTTATTGAAAGAAAAGTTTATTAAGGAGAGAAAAGATTAGAAATCCTTAACTGTTTTTTTAACTTAAGCAAATTTTATTACCTCTCTTCACTCTGTTTCCCTTTAATTTGATTTTTATTTCTTTTTTTGTACTTGCTAAGAGATACCATACATTTAACATGTAAAGTGGTATAAAAAGGCACCAGCCCAAAGAAGGGTGGATAAATGAAGGAAATGCAGACCAGAGAACATCTCTTCCTACTCTAATACATAGCCCTGAGAGAGCAGAACTATGTATTTTCATATGCTAGTCTTTAGACAGTTTTCATCACTTACCCTCATAGGACTTCTGTGGCACCTGGGTGCATGGATGTCACTTTCAGAAATAGGTACTACTCCAGTTATCAAACTGGAAATCCAAAACCA
Organism: Talpa occidentalis; assembly: GCF_014898055.3. Taxonomy (NCBI): domain Eukaryota; kingdom Metazoa; phylum Chordata; class Mammalia; order Eulipotyphla; family Talpidae; genus Talpa; species Talpa occidentalis. The sequence goes on along the minus strand of NW_023603541.1, from coordinate 35,043 downwards.
ACCTGGTAACTACTCTTCAACACTTGAATTTATGATAATTCGCTGTAATAATGGCTTGTACACAGTTTTATCAGTGGCATCACATGTGAAATACATCCATCTCTGCTTTAAGTTGCTAAACAGCTGGCCGACCAAACGGAAACACAACTTTTGGGGGAATGCGGGGTGTGAAAGATTGTGTAACTAACATGCTACTGGAATGTGTAACTAACATGCTACTGGAATCTTCCTCCAGTTTCCTGTAAGCTGTTTATACAATTTGTGTAATTTATTTCTCTCAGTAACTTGTACATGGTCCCGAGAAAATGAACAGGTGACAAGAATCACATGAACTCTTCTGTCTGGTTTTTGGAGTCTGTACCCACACTCTCCTTGAGTGATGCCACCTCGGTCACACCTGTCGACACACCCTTTTTCGGTGATGCAGGTTCAAAGAACCATTGTGAAATCAAACGTCCTTAGAATCTGAATTTTGCCATAGAAGGTTCTCAATACATTTTGGGCTTATGTAGAATAAATTATTTTAGTAATATTTACTAATTAATATTGATTATGCTATCCTTGAAGACGAGCCATAATTGCCCATTCCAAATAGGATGTAAATTTTGTAAAGGGTTATCTTTCCAAGCCACAAATTCTCATAAAAGTTAGTCATGTAAGTTGATCTTATAAAAAGTTAATCCTTGTAAAAATACCACGAATCATAATTATATCTAAACCATTCACTTACTGATTTGCCAGAATTTAAGACTATTTGTTTATCTTAAGCATTTTAATTTTGGCTTTTCTTTTAAAATATCTTCAGTTGAGTGTGATTCTCTCTCTCTCTCTTTTTTTTTTCGCATTTATTCTCAAATATCACACTAAGTTTTACCAAAAGATTTAGGTTTCAAAGGATAGTGTGAATTCAAGTGCTTATTTACCTGCTGTTCTCAAGAAATTTAACAAGCCATTATGATAAGTTCATTAAAAAAAAAACAATGCACCAAAATGCCAATAATTTCTGGAAAGAAACCAGTCTAAAATGTAGGAGGAAACAAAAATTGAAGGCCTACCGTACCATTACTTTACTCTTTTGGACCATTGATATTCCCTGTCATCAGTTAACATTTTTCAGCAGTAATTCATTGAGTCCAGGCGCTGCTAAAGACTCAAGAATTAGGCAACACATAGCCCTGCCCCTGCAATTATATACTAATGGAAGTCAGCAAATACAGAAGACAATTTCAGATACTTATAATTCTTATAAAGAACAAAACCTACACCAAAGAAAAAAGCTCCTTTGGCTAATGGGACTGAGGTCCAGTTGAGTGGAGAGTACTTTAGTTCTGGCCATCAGGAAGCTTTTGTTGAGGGGGATGGCATTTGAGAAGTGACCTGAATGAGGAACCGGGCATGGGAGCCAGAGAACCATTACATTTGGATGATTTGGCAGCGTTTGGGTGTATCTTCGATAGATGATTCTGATGATATTGAAGGTTAATGTATCTTGCCTTTTGTTTTTCAGGTTCAGTTCCATGTGACCATCGGGCACACCGCACTGTCCCTTTACACTGATTGCCCCTTCCCAAAATGGATGCACTGGGCTCTAATTGCCTATGCAGTCAGCTTCATATGTCTGTTTCTTAACTTCTATATTCGGACATACAATCAGCCAAAGAAATCAAAAACTGGAAAAACAGCTGTGAATGGTGTTTCAGCAAATGGTGTGAACAAATCAGAAAAGCAACTTGTGGTAGAAAATGGAAAAAAGCAGAAAGATGGAAAAGCAAAAGGAGAGTAAATTGAACTGGGCCTTAACTGTTGTTGACAGTGAGGATACTCCCATTTCATATAAAATTTCAGGGAAAACAAGCAAATGAGGGTTTAGGGTGGAGAGAAAAAGGCAAATGTGCTCCATGTATTAGTAACCTTTAGACTGAGTAAAGTGTTAAATATAATACCCAGATGTTTTATTTATGAAGTTTGTATTTTAAACATTTTTTATTAGCCTTGACGTTGTCCAGACCAAAGTAATCACTATGTGACTTTGGAGACTCTCCCTCCGTCCACATCTGTTTGTCTAATGCATGAGATTTTTCATGTATCATATAGATGGTCATTCCTCAGTCTGATGATCACAGAAACACACTCTATGAATTTTGTGGCTAAATTACTAATTCCCGACTGATTAAAATCAGTTACCTTATATTTTTTGGTCCAAAGCTAGAAATGTGGGTACTTTGGAAATTTGCACATTTGAATCCATTTGCTGAATGAAGTAGTCAAATCTCTCCACCTCTAGTTTGAATATACCCTTTGGGTTTTAATTAAATTAAAAAATTTGCTGATCTCTGTAGACTCTTAGAGGCTTGATGATGATGGTGTTGGTGAAAATAGGAAAGAATTGCAGTAAAGTCCTGTCTGGGGACCCAAAGGTCACCTTGACTCGTGTCACAAATCACTGTGGGAAACAATTTTTGTGATGAAAAGGCAGCCTTTCAATATTCCTAATACTATCGGAAATAAATTATGAGAATTAAGATTGTTGTCTGACTGGAACATGAAACAATTCATGTCTTTATTAGTATCATCATAAAATAACTACATTTATGTGCGATTAGAAGAGAATATGTTGATTTTTATCAGGCTTTCCTTGTTTTGATTGTGGCTGTTACTGATTTTTTCATATGTGGAAATAATACCTACCTCTTCTGTTGGAAAGAACATTGAAAATTAAATAAATTTTAATTAAAAAATCAAGGAGTCTTCTAATATAAATTTTAATATTAACTTTCGAATCCACTAGCATTTTTTTTTTTTGCTTTTTTACAAATAGCATACACCGAACTTTTCTGTGAAACTATTCTCTTCAATGTGTTTTTGAAGTGATGTTTTCTTTGTGACAAAGTTACAAGATCTTATTTATTAACTAGATATGAAGTGTAAACCCATTTTGGTGCAATATTCCTGACTCCTTGGTGCTAAATATGGTCAAATCAGTGCTTGATTGTTACAAGGTATTACTTTTTAAGACACAAAGTGAATAAAAGTGAGATTAGTTAGAATATAAAATGAAAATTACTATTTACAAATGAAGTATTTCGTGTAATATAAATGAACAACTGGAATAACACTAGGAGAGAGACTTTGTGTAGTGTCTTATTACATAGGTTAAATGGCTCGGGCATATGCACAGGGATCATTATAGAAAGAGGAAAAATGTGACCAAAAAGCATGACTATTTCTAAGTATCCCAACATGTCAAAACTGTATGTGCAGGATGTATGCTGTTTGTGCAAACTCTTTCAGGATATTTTGTAAAATATTTATTGTGCATTAAAATTACATATCCCCACCCAACCCCAAAGGCATGCAGTCATGAGAATTATAGAAAAGTTTGCAACACATATAAAAGTTTGGATGAACAGGATTCAACACCTTTGTTTTTGCTGCTCAGTGTGTAATGACTAGCGAATTGTAAATCTTTGTGAACATTCTGTACTGGTTCCCTGGGGCTATTCATTCCCTGCTACCTGATTTCAGCACAATAAATATACTATTGCTATGGGAAAAAATGAATTTTTTGTTAATCAATTTATTATCATGTAAATTATCTATTAGATGTTTATTTGATTCACTTGTTAATATTTGAAATTCTTTTCCACTGAGTCTTTCTTTGGAGAAAAGAAACTGGAACTTGAGTGTCTCAAATTTCTAGTAAAAAGCTCATTTTTTATGATGGCATAATTTTTGCCTTAAAAATTAGTTGCCTTTGGAAGAGCTTTGGACCCAGACATAAAACACACCGTTTTTTTCTAAGTTGCTCTTACAATGTCATTTCAAACGTAGGCTTTAATACTTTTTTTTAATCCTATGCTTTCTTTTGTTCCAAAAATAAAATGGGGGATTTACTTGTATTATATTTAAAGCATTCAGTCCTTACTAAGTTTCTTTACCAAAGATGATTTTAAGATACGATAAACATAGCTTTACTATTATCTTTCATAATTTCTCTATCATCACGCTAAGTTGCATGACTCATAACTAAAAATCAATGAATCAAGATTGCATCCTTTTTTTTTTTTTTTAGGAAATCTTTGTCATTAACCAAAATAACATTTTCTTACATAGAAGACAAGGATTTTCGACCATGTAACAGTGTTCCAATAGAATCAATGACAAATTTTTCTTTTTCTACTTTTTTGTATTACTCTTGACTCTGTTTTGCTATTTTTCCCTGCCTGAAGACTAGTTTCACTATCTAGGCATTCAAAAATATATGAATCATTCACAGTTTAAAACATGAAATCTAGTGGTATTTTGCAGTTTATTAGGAATGTTCTAATTTACAGTTTTGCTTCATATCAGCAACTCAGTTACCCATAAGTAACAAAGAGAACCTAGAGATGGAAGTGATTTCTGCTGCATAACCATTGGATAATACTTCAGGTGTTATTTGTTGATTGTTGGGGCACAACTTTTGAATTTCATCTTCATTAGGATATGACATACTAAACTATTCACACTCTCGGCTTTCTCCTTACTGTAGCTGTATAGCAGCCGACTGTATGCATAACACCATCTTTACTGAGAAAAAGACAGCTCCAGATGTATGGATGTACAGCTCAGTACAGATTTAGGTGACTTAGATGTAGGATCCTGTTGAGGGCAAATAAGGCTGCAGAGTGGAGAGGCAATGTGAAGCCAAACTACATACAAAGGAGCATGTAAGCAGTAACTAAAACATGCTTGGTGAGACTGGTCACCTACCACTTAGTGTGCCAGCAATATTCATGAGTTATCTTGGAAAACAAGTCCTTCATACTGATGTAGAATCATGCTTATCTTATCTAATCTTAGGCACTTTAGGCGGATGACATTGAAATCAGAATAATAGTTGTGAAAAGAAAAGAAGTACAAACAAAATCTTTTCAAAACATTACAAATTTTACAAATATTCAAAGTTGATTGTCGTGGAAGCTTCCACTATGAGTTGAAAGGTACAGCCTTTTTTTTTTTTTTTTGAAATTTTTAGAAAGGAAAATGTAGTATAGCTACATTCTTAAAGGATATTCAGAGGTCTGTACTAAAACTTAAAACTGACATCCAGAACCTCTACCAAATGAAGACTGAGATTCTAGAATACATAACTAAAAGAGAATTGTGACCTGTGGAGAAAGTGGTCAATAGCTGACTTTAAATGATTAATAGGGCTTTTAGGACAAGGGCTGATCTGAATTATCCCTTCTTGTTATTTTAGATTTGAAGGTCTAGGGAAACTAAACTGTTTCTAATTGTTAGAAAAAGTTCAGAACTTAGTTTTATTCTTTGTCTTTTCATCTTACCATGTAAAGTCATGTTTCCATGCCCACATGTGAGCATATATTACTTCATACTTTTGTACTTTGAAGATCTGGTCTTAAATATAAACTAACTTGGATTTTTACATTATCATAGATGATGTTTTGTCAGGGAATTTGTCCTTAATGTAGTATCTCCTTTGAGAATAAGTGCATGTTGAAACACATCACTTGATTTCTATCTACCTGATTATAATAATCTAATGCAACTACTAGAAGGTCACATTGAAACTGAACATCTATGCAGAAAATGTGTCCAAATGAAAAGCCATTTTAAAACTAAGTATCTTGGAAGGTTTAAATAATACAGCCATTTCTAAAAAGATAGAGTCTTAGAATTATTTCCAAATTTAAATAGGAAACATGAATTTCAAAGACTATTTTGCTAGTCCAGAGGGATATTCCTTGTACTGTCAGCCGCTAGGTGTCCCTGAATCTTTTTACTGTAATTTTAGAGACGTCAGTTAAAAAAAAAAAAAAATTGTTGTTGTTTGCCATGAAGAAAAAGAAAAGCATCAGTTGGAATTCCTTCTTTGTCATCCCTGATACATTATATTTAAACTGAGTTTCTCCTCCCTGTCAGGTAGCTATCCTAAGAACCAGTCTTTCGAGAATGATTGCCTAGCTATTTGGTAATGAGAGGTTGGGTAGCTTACAAGTCTTGCATGGTATGTAACTTCATGTTAGTGACAATTTCACCTCAACTTTGAAGGTGACTCATGTTCTCTTTTTTCAATAAATCTGGAATCAGGTACAACACTTACATTTTTATATGAAGACTATATAATTAGGGTATACATACAGTTAGATTTCAAATACTTTTTGAGTTCACTTTAATAAAGACGTTATATGGTCACAAAAGAAAAATTACTTTTCAAAGCTATACTCACCATTTGAGTGTTCTTATTATGTTAGAAATATTGAGAATTGCAACTGAAATCATAGCCTCAATAGTTTCCCAAGTGAAAGTTGTGGCACTGATTGGGAAAGAGGCAAGACCCAAAGAATTAGAATGGGAAGTTGTAGTTTGAGTTGGATGACTTTGAGAACCTGAATCTCTAAATCCCATTTATTACCCCTGATCAAGATAAGCAGCCCCTCTTTCCTTGCCAGATGACATTTGTCTTGTTGCCTAGCTTGTGTAATGACCACAACCAGTTAGTTTTCAAGGGGATGCTGATAATCCTTATGTCTGCTTTTACCCTTTCAATGCTAGCCCATCTGTAAGGAGAATTTCAATGTTAACACATCTGTAAGTTAACAGCATGCCACAGAGGGATAAATACAAAATCTATGCTGGAAAGTGAGAGCTTAAAATGATAGGATTTGGCTCATTTTTACCCACATAAATGTGTAGGACTAGATCTGAAGTGTGCTAAGCAATGACTGCAGGAAGAAACATTTTTAGGTTGAACTGAATGTATTGATATAGGTACACTTACCAGAAATTCTTAACTTGGAAATATAGTTTAGGAATATAGTGAGGAAGAGCTTTAATCATTTGGCAGCTGTTTAAAACCTGGATTCATTGGTGGCCTACATTAAAATAAAGTATGTTAGAAGTTCATTTTAATAATACAGAGGAGAAAAATCTAAAGTCCTGGGATTTAGGAATGCTGGAGAAGATTTATCATGTGCAGCCCACTTGGTACTTCAATATGTTTGAGAAATACATTGGTAAATATACATTGGCAATGCATCTTTGAAAAATTCTGTATTGGTTCTTTTCTGTAGACTGGGGATTACAGAAAGAAAAACTTTCCTCTGCCCGCTTAGGTTGTGAATGAGACCTGAAAATTAAACTTGACCACAGAGATGAATAGGAGAAAAAGCTTACAACTTTTATTGATATTAATACTTTAAATGTTATGTGCACAGGGGCTTCACAGAGAATGGAAAAGCCTAAAGAAATAGTTAGATTCAGCGGAGTACATACCACCTTAACAAAAGGCAATATCATGGAGAAATGCCTAGACAAAGGAGAGGGAGTCTGGGCTTTTTTGGATGATAAGTTGGGGAAAGTGACTAGGAAGCTTAGGGGAGAAGCTCCTGGGAGATGAGAGTATTTCCCAGCATTTGTTTATGCAGCATCTTCTCGGTGCTGTATTGATTTCCAGCTAGAAGGGCAGTTTCCTTTTACTGATACAGGAGAGGGGACAACTTCACCAGGGAAATTTATGTCCTCCTCTTAGGTAGATGGAGGGTAGAAAGGTCTTTTTATGTTCCCCTCCGCCCCCGCCTTTTTGAAGACAATTGCTTTCACTTAAAAATAATCATTCTGTCAAAGTAGCATATTTGGGGCTGGCATATCTGAAACTTTCAGGATCACGAGCAAAGGAAGATGCTGTTTTTGAAATCAGTTCCTTGACTTCAATAGGGATGATGGTATTACATATTGCTAGAGACCAACTGGTAGCACTTAAATGCCAGAGACAAGGCAGATAGGATAAAGTAGTGTGTGGAAGAGCCAGAGTGGTTATTAACATGGCTTAGTTCATGAATACCTATAGTGCTGGCTATCTTGTTCCTAGGAAAAAGACATCCTACTGATGTCCTACTTCATCTGTATACCTGATTTTAACATTAGAGAACACAAACCTGGCTTAAGTTATTCCAGTAGAGAGATAAACCCCTCCCCAATTGCCATACCTGAGTAAGTTCATAAACTCAGAGCTTCTTAAAGGAAGATAATACTGGCATCCCTTGAGGAACTTCCTTGTGATGAGGTCAAAAGGATACAGTACAAATTCTTCTAACTTTCACCAACTGGGAAGGGATATAAGCTGACTTTAAGGGGATTATGTGACACTGAGTCTTGAGATGATGCTAATTACTGGACACCCAAATTAATAACAATCAAAATGGGGGCTTATGGAAGTAGGTGATAAAAGCACTTTTGGCCTGAGTTCATCTTACAGTGGAGTCAATGGGTCACTAAGCCTATTCTTTTCAGTTCCTGAATATGTGATTGGACTAGACAGGCTGAACCTCTGGCAGAATCTCCACCCTGGTTCTCTGTCTGATGAAATGAGATTCTATGTCAATAGGCCTATTCCTTTGTTTCTGAAACAGTGAACCAAAAGTAATGCCACATTTCTGGGTAGAATATCTGAGGTTCATACCACCATCAAATGCATGAAAGTTTCAGGGGTAATTTTTTTTTTTTATCATACCCCCAGTTAATTCTCCAGTTTGACCTAAGCAGAAATTGGAGAGTCTTAGGAAATGGTAGTGGATTACCATAAACTTAAACATATAAGTACAAGTTCAATGATTATTCCAGATGTTGTCATTTAACTGATGCAAACCAACAGAATTTTAAAATCTGAATTTTGGTGATATTTTCTTATCACCCTGTTGAATGTTTTTTTCCCCTTTCCAATAAAGAGATTATAGAAGTAGTTTATTTTGCCTGTATGGCTTTGCCTGAGGACAGTGTCAATTATCCAGTGTTCTGTAACAGTCAAGGAACGTTGTCTCATCCTGTCATACGACATGGCTTTGGTCCATCTTTCTGATTGGATGGGATGAGTGGGAGGCAAGTACCGTAGATTCCTTGGTAAGGAACATGTGTGCCAGAGGTTGGGAAGAGAAAAAATCTATTTAAATTCAAGGGCTATGACATCAATGAAGTTTTTGACAGTCCGGAAACCTATAGCAGGCTGAGATTTTTTCTCCTCAGTGAAAGACAACTTTGTCACGTATTGCTATTAAAGTTCCTTAAAATCTTGTGGGAATTTTGAAATAAGATACAGTATATACATTTCATGGTGTTATTTTGACCCACTTATTTAGGAATCCATAAGTTTGCAAGTTCTGAATGGGATCAGAGGAAGAGAGGACTGCTACCACCATGGGCTGCAGTGCAGGCTATTCTGCTATTTGAGGTTTAAGGTCCAACAGATTAACTGGTGCTTAAAGTGTCTGGCAGAAAGCAATCCTCTCTGACAAGCTTTGACTTAGAATTATAGTGCAGTCCTCTCTGGTTTTAGAGCAAAGCCAAGACCCAGTCTTTAAATGACTATCCTCTTAAGAAACATATCCTGAATTGCTTCTGGGCTATGGGAGAAATTTGTGGGATATCAAATGATCATGAAAGCTGAGTGTCTGTCATGGACTGGGTGTTATCTGGTATACCATGTCATCAACTAGGGTGTGCACTGCAGCACTCTTTACCAAATGCAAGGTTATGAAGACACAAGTAAGTGGCATGAGCAGTGCCTCAGACGATTGCATCACTCCTTCTGCATTACCACTTCGCCCCCAACCCACATGTTTGACCTTTTGAAAGTGCCTATGAAATGTTCGCTGATTGTGTGCGCACATCTCACAACCATTTTGTCTTGTTTTGTATCCCAGGATGCTGACCCTTATGGACGCTGCTTCACTTTGGCTCCCACGCCAGCGGGCCTCCATCTGGTCCAAACAATAGGAGACCAACAGGTGGCTGGACGGAGTAGGTAGGACATCCCTTGTGTGCTCTCTCACTGCTTTAGTGTTGCATCTTTGAGCCTAGCAACCTCCTTCTATACTCACAGCTCCTGCTGGAGCAGATTCTCTGTGGTTTTAACCCCCAACAAGCTCCAGAAACATTGTTTTTTCCCCTTGCTTCTCCAATTCTAGGAATGATAGTAGCGCTATGCTCCTAAAATATCTGAGTGCCTCACTATGTTATTATCATAATTAAGTTTGTATATTTTGTTTTCAAAACTACTCTGAAGTTGAAACATCAATAAAAGGAATTTACTTTATTTAGACTATGTAAATTCTATGACCGTCATAGATGTCTGGATCTGTGTTTCTTAGATTTTAGATTGCCATTTTATTTTTTTAGAATTTCTGTTTTCCAGTGTCTCAAGTATACTGTAAAAACTTATGGAGTCTCCTCTGTCCTAGATCGCTCACACCTTGAGGCACACAGAATATGCTAATATTCTCTAGATTTGTGTAGCTGCCATTCTAGTAATTCCTTTGTTGTTCTCAGGGGTTGAAACCACTGCTTCTAGGCAAGAGTCCCTTCTGGATTATGTCCTTTCCCAAGACAATTACATGGATGGTATATTTTCTCAGTACTTGTATTGCTCAAGTTGTTTTCTCTGCCTTGACATGTGCGTAATAACTTGACTGAGTACAGAATTCCAAGTTGAACATCAACATTTTTCCTTAGAAATTTGGGAAGAGATTTGTCCATTGTTCTTACATGACTGTTGCTGTTGGGAAAAAATTAAATGCCAGTCTGATTTTTATTCCTTTCCTAGTGATGTCTTTTCTCTTGTCTGGCAGGATTTTTTTATCCTTAGGTTTCTGAAATTTTACAACGATTTGTCTAGGTGAAGTTGTATTTCTCATATATTTTGCTACACACCTGGACATTCTTTTTTAATTTGAAAAACTTGTTTTCTTTGACTAAGAAAGATTCTCTTCTATTATTCTTATAATTCCTTCCCCATTCTTTCTGATTTCTCTAAAAACACTTTGACATGGATATTAAAGCACCCAAATTGACTTCCTGAATCCTTTATGTTTCACTGTTGTGTATCTCAACGTTTTACTAACACTATAAGTAAAATAGAGTCTTGAAAGGGATAGAAAATAAATAGGTGAGCTCATATTTCCACAATCTCAGAGGACTTTTTAATGTTTCTAAAGAGGAAACCATTCTTGAAACCATCCTTTTTTTTTTTTTTTAAAGATTTATTTATTTATGCATACAAGAACTGGGGTATAGGCCAGAAGTGCTGAGGGGTGTGTGAGAGGATTCACTGGAGAAAGAGTAGGGAACAGAATAGGCAGATTGACTGAAATACACTGCTGAGGGGAGCAGGGGTTGAGTCAGGAGAGGTCTGCTGTGCCATGTGGGTAACTCCCTGGCAGGGATCGAGCTTGTGCTGCAGTGGCTGCAGACAGCTTCATAGGTTGTGTCTTAACCCCTTGCACCACCAGGAAGTCCCTGTAAAGTCTTCCTTATGAATTGATTGTATTAAATATTTTAAGATAACCCAATACACTATATATATTAACTGCTTAGGATTATTTGTAGAGCATCTTTACTGTAATATGATTTATTATAAACCTGTTACAATGATGCTCTAATTTGAGGCCTGGGAAAGTATAATGAAATACAAATAACAGAATCTTCAGGGCAGAGGGAACCTTAAATCAAAGAGTTATTAGAGTATTAATTGTACATCTTCTCTCCTAATATTGTTGATTATGAATTAATATACTAAAATTGGAATTCAGGCCAAAAAATTACTAAACAAAGTAGTGTAATTTCTTATTCAAGCACTGAGGCACTTCAAAGTTTATTTACTAGCATGATACATTTAAAGAACTGCTATATATTAGTTTTTATTGTTTTATATTAGGAATTAATTTGTACTTGTTGTAAAACAGTGTTGGAATAGCTCTGGTTAAAAGAAGAAGAGAAATAATCATATTAAGGGCTCATGGTCAGACACAGTGACAATAATAGAAATTAATGACTTTAAATCCAGAGAGGCCTGCATGGATCCCTGGATTAAGGAATATTGCTAATACCATGACTATCTCTCTGAACGCCAATAATCTCTACAGTTCAAATATAAGTACAAGTGTAAGTAAAGCTGCTGTAACTGTTCACGGGTAGGTTCTTGTTTGGACACAAGTTTATAACTCACTTGGGGAAATACCCAGGAGTGAAACTGCTAGAATATGTGGTAGGACCATGTTTGCTTCTATATGAACCCTCTAAACTGTCTCCCAAGTGGCTGGACCATTTTGCATTCCTCCAGCAACAAATAAGAGTTCCTGTTGCTCCACATTCTTACCAGAATTTGGTGTTGTCAGTGTTTCAGATTTTGGCCATAATAGGTGTGTAGTGATATCTCATTGTTTTAATTTGCAGTTCCCTAATGACATGATGTGGGGCATCTGTTCATGTTCTTATTTGCTATCTGTTTATCTTCTCTGGTGAGCTGTCTGTTTAGTCTTGCCCACTTAAAAATTTAATGTAAGTTTTACTTTATGTAGAAGCCTTCATTAAGAAAATGAAGACCCAAAGAAGTAGTTTGAACTAGAGCTTATATATTAAGTTGGCCAAGTAGTGATAATTTATGAAAATACGGCAAGCCAAAGGGACTTAGACAAGGGCAGTTAATCATGGAGAAATGACTAAGAACATATGAGTTAATTTGACAAGGTTTGTTTGTATAGATTTCTCTTCACCTCAGCTTCAGTGATACCATCTCACTCACTCAAGGTGTGGGTGGGGTGTCATCCTCTGACAAAGTCTTTCTTCCTCCAGGTGCACAGAGGACACATTTTATAGAGAGTCCTATCATCTCATGCTTTTAGGTGGGTCAGTGTACCCATTATGCATCCATTGTTGTTTTGTTTTGCTTATAAATTTCTTTTATTGAGGTACATTGGGTTACAATATCATATAAACTTGATTTACAATGTTATAATTTGACATCTATATACACCACATTATGATCACCACCAAAAGTCTATTTTCTATCCACTATGTCAACATTAAAATCTTTACCTAACATACCCATTCCCCATCCCCATTTTTGATTTGAAAAATTTGCAAATTAAGATGTTTATTTGCAAATATGTTTATTTGCAATTCACACATCCAACAAGGGGTTAATAATCCAAAATATATAAAGAACTTATAAAACCCAACAACAAAAAACAAACAACCCAATTAAAAATGGGCAGAGGATCTGAATAAATATTTCATCAAAGAAGACACACAGTTGATCAATAGGCATGTGAAAAAATGCTAAACATCACTAATCATGAGGGAAATGAAAATCAAAATTACAATGAGATATTAACTTACATCTGTTAGAATGGCTATTAGCAAAAGAAAAGAAACAACAAGTATTGATAAGAATGTTGGGAAACAACCTCACATACTGTGGTGGGAAAGTAAATTAGTACAGAAACCGTGAAAAACAATATGGGCATTCCTGAAAAAATTGAGACTAGAAATACCATGTGATCCACCTATTCAGTTTCTGGGATTTTGTTCAAACAATACAAAATCACTCAATTGAAAAGATATGAGCACGTTCATGTTCTTTTGCCCATTTAAAAACTGAGTGTTCAGTTTTTTATTGTTGTTTTAAGAATTCATTGTATATTTTGGATAACAGTTCTTTGCCAGATATGCCCTTAGCAATTATTTTTTTCTCAGTCTGTGGCTTGTCTTTTTACTTGATAAATCATATTTTTTGGATTTAAGTAATTTATCATTCTTTTGGGTATGCAAATTGGAGCAAGTATATTCCAAGATAGTTTCATTCTTGCTTGTTAGAGATAAATTGTGAGTTTATAAATATATTGTCATAACAATAGTAGGCTATTATTAAATCAATACCGCTTGCTTCTTGGAACAATCAGTTACAGACTAATGTTTCTCGGTTATACAGTTAGTTCATTTAGATAATCTTGATTAAATCATAATTTTTATGCCATTAGTGTGCCATATGGACAGGGAAAGTGCAAGGAAGTGTTCTTTTTTTCCCAAAGAGAAATTGGGGTTGCTTTATGCCGTCCATATTTCATTTTTGTATTTAAACGTCATGTGACTATGAAAACTTCCCTATCATAATTTAATGGTGAAGGTATGGTGAGGATTCAATGAGATACCAGTTGGAAAGCTTTTAGGCTATAGCTTCAAACAAATTAAATGTGCAGTGAATAGAAAACATTATCACAGTGTTTCCATAATATTATTGCCACGAGTGTAATTATTATTGCTGTTGTATAATTGTAACCTTGTATAATAATTGTCTTGACTTACAATTTTTTTTAAGATTTATTCATGTGTATGAGAACCAGAGTATAGGCCAAATGTGCGGGAGGGTGAGAGGATTCACCAGAGAAAGAGCGGGGACCAGAACAGGCAGATCGACTGAAATACACTGCTGAGGAGAGTAGCGGGCAAGACAGGAGAGGTCTGCCGTGCCATGTGGGTATCTCCCTGGCCGGCCGGCAATGTACCCGTGCTGCAAAAGCTCCAGACAGCTTCACAGTGCTGCGCTCAACCTGCTGCACCACAGGGGAGGCACACAATTTGTTTATTTTGATTTACACTTATCAACACTCTTGGGAAGCTGTGCTCACCTGCTGTGGGGTTCACAGAGCCACAAGGCTAGTTCAGCTCAGGAAAGGGATTGCCTGCACTATACACTGGACTAGAAGCCTATTTTAGGTGGTAGCCTCAGGGACAATTAATAAGCATATCATATGCAACTAGAAGAGAGGTCTGGTTTCCTATTTATGGAATTATAGAAAGTGGGTCACAATACCCTAGTGGGACTTTGTACTATTGTGGGTGTGGAGTAATGAGTATTTTCTAGTAAGGGGGAAGGGACAAGAGTGATATTGAGAGGAATAAAAAAATGAGGGTGATATGAAGGTCCATTAATATTTTTCCTCACACATTTACTAAATATTTAGCATAAATTAATCCATTGCTTTAATCATGATTAAAATTTTGTTATATATAAAGAAATCTTGGTCTGAAAGCTTCACTTATTTTCATAATGATATAAGTGCTTCTTAAGATAACTAGAGCTAAGGAATTATACTATATCCTGAAATTAAATATCTTTCAAAGACTTTTTTCAAACATTCTCAGTGATAATTAAAATTGCAACTTATAAAAGTTGTGAAAAGATTACAACTGCAAGAATTTTAGCAAATGCTGTCCTTCAATATTAAGATTTTAAATCAGAGGTTTCCAATTTGTTACCGTAAGTTATTTGGTGGACAGTAGTATTATTGTAGGAATAAGACATTTCTTTGTCATCAAGTGTTTATGTGAGAACCCAAATAATATAAAGGGAGCCATACCTACAATTTTTAATGGTAATTAAAAATTGATGTTGAATATATTTGAAAAATATACAGTGAACTATATTTACATACCAATTATTGCTATAACCTCAGAAAAAGAATAATATATATCCCAAACTTTTGAATAAGTCATTGACTCGAGAAGATAGACAAAGAAACAAATAATTATACCTGGTCCAGACAAAGATGAGAGCTTTTACTCTATAAAATCTTTCTTTTAATTTGTAAACAGTTTTGGTATATTTTTCTGCCTAGACACACACAGATTTGTATTTAACTTTTATGATAGCCGGTGCAGTCTTAAATATGACACTGTTTTGAAAACTGGTTTGAGTTTTGAGAACTCTTGATGCAATATTAGTGGAACATACTACTTCTTTATAAATTGATTAAAGGATATATTGGATGGAATATGCTTATGAAAACATGAGTTTGGGAAGATCTTTAATTTAAAATTCGCCTTATTTTGACTATGTTTGTAAAAATAACAACGATGCAAACTAGAAAAACTTGACCAAGTTCCTCCAGCGAGCCTGGGCCTGAACTAGAATCCATGTTTCCTCGTTCCTGCTCTGTACTGTCATCTTTAACAATTAGAAGTCATTAGTGTGTGTGTGTGAAAGAGGTAGGTTAAATAATAATAAGCTCAAAGAAGTAGGTAATTTGTCAGCTTGTTTCATGGCTATTGGAAATGAGGTTATGGCTTAAAGTAAGGACATGGTACAATTTTAAAAAACATTAAAGTGTAGTGGATTTTTACTATGTGTTACAAACTTCTAGAGTTAGTGTTGCAGATATAAGATGGTCATTCCTTGGTATTAGATGCTGTTCTAGGGATTGGGCATGTGCAGTCAGTAAGACTCAAAACTACAGATCCAGGTAGGAATGTGTTTGAATGCAAGTAACAAAAAATACAATAGTTTCAGTGAATATCTTAATTTTTTTCTTACATAGAAATTTGGAAGCACAGAATGCAGATTCTGTGCAATAATCATTTTAGCAGGTTAAGAAATAGAACTCATATAGTTCTTCAAATAATCTTTATTTTTTTCTCCACAGATTCTATCTTTATTTTTGATGTTTTCATCATCCAGAGTTTTTTGCATTTATTATGATTTTTATTTCATTAAGATATTCGTCTTGATTACTGATTTTTTTTTTTTTAGCCTGCTATTAAATTTTGGGCTTGAAGCAAATCTCACTTGCCTCACCACTCTTGGTCTTGTTTATTTCAATTAGTATAACAATCCCTGCTAAACATACCTACATTGATTATTTTTCAATCTAGCCTCTGAATTATTTTTAGGTGTTCTGAAACTTCAAAACTAGGAAAGATAGAAACAACAAGCAAACCCAGAATTAGTGTTTTTAACTATTGGAAAGAGAGTAGAAGGGCCCAACATCCTTTAAGCTACCATGTACTGGAAGGTCATAAAATGTAGCTGCAAAGTATAAGGGACTATTTATTGAAAGAACAGCTGTTGGTCCTGCTTCACCCTTGAGAAGCTGTGAGTCAATGAGCAAGTTTCAAATGCTCTGGCCTCGGTTTCTTCAACCCTAAAATGAAGGTAACACAACTTTCCTGACTTATACCTCAGAGTTGCTATAGAGATCTAATGAGAGTGGGAAAAGGATTTTTTAAAACTGTAAAGGCTTGAATGAGCTCTGTAATCCATAAAGTACCTGCTGAGGATGTCAGCTGGAAATGGTGTAAAGTGAACACCTGAAGAATCAGTCATAGAAAGTTGGCTGTAATTCCGACCAGTCGTAATTCTGCCAGTGAGGATTATGAAGATGCATTGCTCACCTCTCACTTACCTCACACAGGTAAATGGTGGTGGAAATGGAGCAGGACACAGGCCTCATGAACCTGGACCAGTGCCTGGGTTCCTCCTCGTACTCCAATTTTGATGTTAAAAAATCAGATTCAGGGTAGATTTAGCACAAGTCTTTCTAAAAGAGAAGTATCTTTGTGCCCTTCATGAAAGAGGAAAGTCATAAATATTCTTAGGCAGAGAGGAAAGAGATAGGAAATGGAGAGGATCTGCTTCTGAGGTATGGATAATTTTGACTGGGACTTGCAAAACTGGCATTTCCAGGCTCCCACTATTGGGTGTGGCCAAACAGACAAACCACAATGAACTGGACTGATGAGGTTTTTCAATTCTGGTTGGTTTTGCCTGTGATACATAGATATTAGTTTAACAAAGAGGTGAAGATTAAAACAGGAAAGCCCTGATGTAAGAATTAGTCATTCATGTTTACAAATAAACAAAATAACTTTGAAAAAGATATTGACAATAAAATAAGACTCATAATAGGAATTTACTTGTGTTACTAAAGAGAAAATCCTTTTCTTTTTTTTTGGTAATAAAATTCCTTGTTGAAATTTCTTCATTCGTGTGAAACTAAAATTTTTGCTAAGCTCCACCCAATTCCTTATTGCTATCCTTGACTCATCAACCTAATTGTTAGTTTTTACATATGCTCTACTGGCATACCAAGAGAGTTTTCATTGAGTCTTAGATGGAAAAAAAATTATGAACAATAAGTATAAAAGAACTGAAGTTTGGTTTAATAACCATGGCCTATAGCACACAAAGAAATAGCTCAAGAATTAAAGATTTTACTGCTGTGAGCAATGATTTTTAAGGGAACAAAGTTAGATGCATCTTCTTTAAGTCATTCCTAAAATCTCATTGTTCCTTGCAAGTATTTATAACATTGCTTAAAATCCTTCAAATTGTTTTCTGTTTAAGTAAACACTTAGATTGTTTCTGTTGCACTCCACCCAAAAGACCAATGAAATCCTTGTGACCTGTTTGAAGCAATTATGCCAAGCCTCTAGCAAAATGACTACATCATCTGTGCAATGTCAAATTTCCTGAAACCTGGATACTCGTCATGAAAATATTAGGAATCCTACATGAATTGGTCTATCACAGATTAGTAGGTACTACTCATTCCTGGAAAGGGTGGATTCCATTCTATTTGTAGGGAAGTGTTAGGATCTGTTCTCCTACATGGAAATCTCATATTCTATCCACAATTTATTTTTTTTTAAATATTCATTTATTTATTTTTGTAGAAGAACTGGGGTATAGGCCAGAAGTACGGGAGCAGGGGTAAGAGTATTCACCAGAGACAGAGTAGGGAACAGAACAGGCAGGTCTACTGAAATACACTGCTAAGGGGAGCAGCAGGAGAGAAAGGAGAAGTCTGCTGCACCATGTGGGTCAGCTCCCTGTTGGGTTAGAACTCAGGCTGCAGCAAATAGCGCTGAGACTTAATCTCTAGGCCACCACAATTTAAAAGAAGGGATGTGTGCTCTTTTTACTGACTGGAATGCTTACAAGTGATAATGCAGCAGCAAACATACTCAGACAAGACTATTTTAACATGCTGAGAAAAGAAGGTGGGTTCACATGTCTGCTATGGTCCTAGAGAAAGCAAGAATAAAGGATCCTATGTGTAATGGACAACTCTTTTCTCTTCCTCGGAGCTTAGGAGGAATGTAATAAAATTGCCATTCTGTGGAAAAAAACATTCAAGCCACAATACAAAGTTGTTGATGGAAGCAATCTTTAGATGCCAGAATGAGGAAGAAAGGAGCAAGGGAAGATCAAATAAACTAGAAGATAAATGATTACCTGAGATTCTCCCCTTTACCTAGTTACCAAGTCTGATATTGGATTTAAATTATGTTTATAAAAAATCTTTAGTTTCTCCATTCACATGAAACAGGGAGTATAAGTGTTCTCTTGGAAAGATTCACACCTCTTGTGACCTCTATCCTGTTCCTCCCTACCTCTACCTTTCCTGTTCTGTGTCTAAAATTCACACCTGTTGTTTATCTAAAGGGAACATTGGTCCTGTTCTTGGAAAACCATCCTACCCAGGAATTAAATAAAGTTGAGTTATAAAGGAATGTATGGTTAGAGCAATGGTTTGCATGTGTAAGAGTTACTTGGTGAGATTGTTAAACACATATATTGGCCTCCACCTCCAGAGAGTGATTTAGTAGGTCTGGGTGGGGCCCACGAATTTGCATTTGCAAGTGATGTTGACTCTACCAGTCAGTAAACTACACTTTAAGTAGTGGTGGTTACAGAATCATCTTCATGACTGAGACTTGCATGTAACTTACAAAGAATTGGGCGTTTCTACTGTCCTTTTTTTTTTTTTTTTTTTTTTCTATTAATCCACCATTACCTTCAATACTGTTCGGGGAAACCAATTACTTAGTTTTCATGGGGAGGGGGCAAAATGGACTGTGTCAGAGGACTTTTGGTACGTTGGTGGTAGGTGCGGTGTGGTGACATACACCTGATGGGTGTAATCCTATAGCTCAAAATCATATACAGTGTTGTAAACCTATGTTACCTCAATAAAAAAATTTGAAAAAATTTTTATTGATGTAACATTGGTTCAAAATGTTATGTAGGTTTTAGATGTACAGCATTATAAATCAACATCTATGTATACAGAATTATGTTCACCACTAAAAATCTAGTTTCCATCTTTCAGCGTATAATTGACCATTTTTACCAATTACTCATTTTCCTTTAGGGGAAACCAGTTCTGATTTAAAGGATTAAGTATTCCATAGAGAATGCTGGGTTGCTACTGAGGATGCAAATCAAAAAGAAGAAAGGGATCATAAGCCAGATCAAATCTGACTATATACCTGGTCTAAGGGTGTTGGAGAAAAGCTGATTTAATTATTTTAGCATATGTATGTATATATGTGTATATATATATATATATATATATATAGAGAGAGAGAGAGAGAGAGAGAGAGATAATGCTTAGTATCATCAGTGCAACTTCCTTTTATTAATTCTTTTTTTTTTCTTTAAAGATTTATTTATTTATTTAGTTAGTTAGTTATACAAGCACTGGGTACAGTCAGAAGCGCAGGAGGCTGAGAGAATTCACCAGAGCCAGAGTGGGGAACAGAACAGGCATACTGACGAAATACACTGCTGAGGGAGCAGCAGGTGGCAGGAGAGGTCTGCGCGCTATGTGGGACACTCGCCGGTGGCCAGGGATCGAACCAGAGCTGCAGAGGCTGTGGGCAGCTTTGCAGCCCAGTGCTCAACTGCTGCACCACCAGGGGAGGCCCCCTCTTATTAATTCTTTAAAAATCATTGTTTCCTTTTTTCTTGTTTATCTTGTTATCTTGTAAATTATGGTATTCAGGGTTTTTAAAATTACATCCATATTCTAAGCAAGATGTATTTGTAGTGGCAATTTCTATTTTGACCTAAAATTTATTTCAAGGAGTTTAAATCTCTATGACTGACTGCTTTTCTATTATTGTTAAATGTTTTGTTATAATTTATGAATTTTTGTGCTGTAGTCAGAGAATGTAGTCTGAGCAATTTCTATGTGTTGGAATTATTTTGCAAAATTGCCTTGAAGTTCCAAAATTATGTATTTTCTCTAGAGTTTAAAATTCAATATCTAATCAGACTTTCAATTATGTTAGTCACATTTGAAAATCCTCACTTATCTCTTTTTAATACCTCTTGATTCTGTTTGTGTTTGTAGCATTGAATCCTATTTTATCTCCTACTTGACCTCACAGATCATTTGATATCACTGCCCATCACCTTTCTTCTCTTTCTTCTGTCATGTCAGAAAACACTCATTCCTCCTTCAGCCTCTCTGACTCCCTCTGTTTTCTCTAGTTGTAGTTCCTCATTTGGTCCATGGTTTCCCTTTTCTCTACACACCTTTTTATTTTATTTTGCTTTTGTAGAGGTAGCATTAGCTTCCTACACAGTAAATGATGTAGAGAAGTGTAGGATCACACATTTCAGGTATATGTTACCACATTACTTCACCACAAAGGGACCATAGTCCTCCACCATGATCCACTGTGCCTCCTCCCCACTTTGCTCTCTCCCTTCCTCTCTCCTTCTCACGGCCTCAATTCTACAATTGATTTCTAGGATTTGTTATTTCCTTGGTTCTGCCTGACCCTTTGTTTTGTTTCCCTTTATTCTATAAATAAGTGATCGTATCTGGTATTTGGTTTTGTATTGATTTATTTATAAATAAAGTTTATACATTTTCACCTCCTTCATTTGTTTCACCTACCTATCTTCTACCTCTCTCAACAACCAATCAGTTCTCTGTACCTGTGAATTCAGTTCTTTTTTAGATAACACATATAAATGAGCTCATATAGGGGTAAGGGGTTAAGCACCGCACGATGATGCTATCCTCAGCCACTGTGGCACAAGTTCAATCCCTGGCCAGGGAGTTACCCACATGGTGCAGCAGACCTCTCCTGCCTTGCCCGCTGCTCCCCTCAGAGTATTTCAGTAGGTCTGCCTGTTCTGCTCCCCACTCTGTCTCTGATGAATCTCTCATCCCCCACACCTCTGGCCTGTACCCCAGCTCTTGTATGTATAAATAAATAAATCTTAAAAAAAATGAGCTCATATAGTATTTTCTTTACTCTGACTTACTTCAGTTGAAAATGGCAAGATTTCACTCTTTTTGTAATGACTTAAAAATATTCCATTTAAAAAATAAAGCTGTATTTTATTTTTTCATTCATTGATTTATTTTGCACACATTTTAAGAATGTCTACTCTACTATGCACTGGGCACTACATTGAACACAGAAGATAAAGAACTGAATAAGACATGATTTCTTTTCTCAAAAATTTCACAGTACTGTTCTGAACTTTCTTCAATTTGTTTCCCAAGCTCTGATCTATTTCCTAAGATCTAGATAGGTTAAATTGCCAACTGTATAATTTGTTAGCTTTTCAAAAATCAGCATATCAAAAAGAATTGAACTTTGTTTCTTTGCCACTCCTGTCCACTTTTTTCCCCACCACTTTTGTTGTTCCCCTCAAAACCCCAGCATCAAATTACTTTTCTTTATTCTCTACCATCTCAGTCCTAATTCCTATTTCTTTCCTACACATACCTTATGTTTTAGTCAATAGTTATGCCCTGGGCCCATCCAAAGTCTTCCTAGCCCCCCTAATATAAAAATGCTTTACTTTAAGAAATGTTTCCTTTAATTATTCTTGTATAAGTTGGGCTGCACATTGTAACAATATTAACTTTCATTGGCAATTTCTACTCTCAGCTAACGTGTAATTTTGTAATGAATCTTCTATCTATGACTAGCTAGGGAGGATGTGTTATTATTTCATTTTGAATGAGGAGAAATTGAATGACTTGCCCAAGATTATACTATTGGTAAGGATCAGGATGGAAAAAAATGGTTTGCCTGGTTGCACAAGTATGGATCTTTTCACTGCTTCATAACTGTGAGTTAAATATTTTTTAGCTTTTCTTAGCAGCACTTTCCAGTGGATATTTCTTGAGATGTTAATTAATATTCAAAAAAGAAGTCTATACAGAAATGAGATTTGAGAAATTATAGGAAATTTAAATTGATTCCTTTCCTGTTAGTGTTCTCTGGACTCTAATGTGTATTGTGAATACACAACGAACAATCTATTTTATGTAGCATTTTCCAAAGGTGTATGACAAAAGGATCATAGTTTCACAGACTCTCAAGATTTTTTTCTCCAGAAAAAAATTGCAGGAAATATTTAAGATAAAAGGAGATCTGGATCAAAGCACTAGTTCTTATCCTGTTAATTTCCCTTGCTAGGGAAACCTTAACTTTCATGTTCCCCTAGTTGAATACTCAATGACAGTCCAGTTAGGAATTGAGTTACATGCTATTTTCAACTATATCAAAAGCTTTTCTTAAGCTCAGCCCAACTTATAGTTCAAGGAATCCCTCAACTTCTGCACAGAACCAGTTGAATCTATGTGTACATGTCTGAAAACCACATTCTTATTATTTTTTATTTTTATTTTTATTTATTTATTTATTTTTAATTAATAAATTTTATTTTTATATTCCCCATACAATTGCAATCCCCCCATTCTGACCCCAATCCCTCCCCTCCCGCCCCCCACTCCCCAAAAAGTGTCTCTGGTTCATAGTTTTTGTTGATTTTGATTTTCACTTTCTTATAGTTATTCATTTTCCTGGTCCCTTATTTAAGTATTCTAGATTCCTGCTATGAGCAGCACTGTTTACAATAGCTAAGCTTTGGAAACAGCCCAAATGCCCAAAAATAGATGACTGGATCAAGAAGATGTGGTACATATATACCATGGAATATTACTCAGCATTCAAAAAAGATAAACACATGCAATTTGCAGCAACATGGATGGCGCTGGAAGGGATCATGCTCAGTGAAATAAGCCAAAAAGAAAAAGAAAAATACCGGATGGTCTTATTATTTTTAAAGATTTATTTATTTGTTTATACAAGCACTGGGTACAGTCAGGAGTGTGGGAGGGTGAGAGAATTTACCAGAGCTAGAGTAGGGAAGAGAACAGGCAGACCGATGAAATACACTGCTGAGGGGAGCAGTGGGCATGGCAGGAGAGGTCTGAGCGCCATGTGGGACCCTCACTGGCGGCGGGGGATCGAACCGGCTCTGCCAAGGCTGCGGGCAGCTTCGCAGCCCAGTGCTCAACTGCTGGCCAGGGATCGAACCGGCGCTGCAGAGGCTGCGAGCAGCTTCGTAGCCCAGCACTCAACCACTGCGCTACCAGGGGAGGCCCTGAAAACCACATTATTAATAAGAGCTTTGACTTTTTAAGCACGTGTTAAATTCAAGGCAATGGGTCAAGTAGTTTTATAAGCATTTTCTTACTTAATTCTCAGACTTACTCTGTGGAAAGTGACCTCTCTTTTACAAATGGGAAATGAAGGCTCCATTGTACAAGCACATTCATGACCACACAGGTAACAGTGACAAGACTGAATAGATGAATATAACAGAAGAGACAAGTGTCTGTGTCCATGTAATGATATTCATAACCATACTCCCAACTCCTAACAGTGTCAAGCATGTTAAAAGGAATTAAGAAATAGTTGTTGAGAGAATCAACAACTCTGCTCCCCAGAGGATAATTCTAAGTTAACCAGTAGAGAATTACACCCAGAGAGTTCCGTGGCTTGTGACAAAACTGTAACACTTCTTGGACATCAGCAACCCAAAAGTCTGCACTAAAGAGGCATGGAGGATATTCATGCTTCAGTGATCAAGAGGTGAGTGGAGAGAGAAGCTTGGAGGCTGGGCTGGGAAGCTGCTGTTCAAACTGTGATGACAATCTTGGGAGAGGAGATCTGAACAGGGTAGACACAAACACCCTTTGCTGAGGGGAGATACATGTGGAGAAGTTGGGTTGTGCCCAGCAGGCCAGGTACCCAGTGAAAGGAACAAGAACAATGTGCTGGGCTGCACTGTCCATGTCCCATCCCTCTGGATTGATACTGACTTAGTAAGGCTCACTGAGAATGCAGAGACATGGCAGTGCCTCAGATCTGGAACCCCACAGAGGAGGGCTATTTGGTGGTGCCATAAATATGAGCCTGCTCCCCCCAATCCCCCACCCAGAGCATTCACACCAGAGGCTTGACCCCTCCAAGCCTCCGCCCCCAACAAAGCAGCTATAAGATCAGGTCTCAGGTTTGTGGAGCCCAGGAAGGCCAAAATTCCAAAATTGTATAACAATTACAGTGCCACCTGCTGAGATGGTAGAAGTAGTTTAAGTCTCTAAGATTTTAAACAGCAAATGGGCAGACCAAAAAACCACAACACATCGCAACTTGAGATCTCAAGGGAATATTACACCACAAGGAAAGAACAATGCTCCAGAATCCAACCACAAAAGATATGGAAGATTTTTATCTTCATATCAGAGACTTCAACATTGCCATGATAAAGAAATTCAAAGAAATGGAAGGAAATGAAGGAAAGCAAGTCAAAGTGATACAAGAGAACTCTGAAAAGCCAATCAAAGAGATACAACAAAATTCAGAAAAATAAATAAATGTCATGAGAAATACAATCAATGGAGAGGAAATAGAATTAGAATATAGAAAACAAGGTAGCTGCAGAATGTAAAAAGATGAATAGAGAAGATTAAAAAATTCTGCAGAAAGCTCTGGAAGCAGGTAGACCAAATGGATAGTCAAATTAGTGACCTTGAGAATAATAAAGCACAAAGGATCCAAGTTGAAGAAGAAAGAGAAATACAAAGGGAAACAAAATGAGGAGATACTTTGAGTACTATATGCCTCTCTATTAGGAGAGGCAGCATGAGAAGGGGAAGAACTTATAGAGAAGGAAACAAAGAACTTATTAAAAAATAATGGAGGGCCTCCCCTGGTGGCGCAGCGGTTGAGCGCTGGGCTGCGAGGCTGCCCGCAGCCTCTGCAGTGCTGGTTCATTCCCTGGCCGCCGGCGAGGGTCCCACAAAATAAATAAATAAATAAATAAATAAATAAAATAAAATAAAATAAAAAAAAAATAATGGAGGAAAACTTTCCTAAACTAGGGAAGGAATTAAATATACAAGTTCATGAAACTAAAAGGACACCTGGTATCTAATTGTAATGAGACCACACAGAGACATAGCAGTGAAAATAGCAAGAATTCAGTAAAAAGAAAGAATATTGAAGGTGGCTAAAGAAAAAGACCAGGTAACCTATCAAGGAAAACTCATTAGGCTTACATTAGTCTTCTCTGAGAAAATCCTACAGGCAAGGAGAAAATGGAATAATGTTTTAAAAACACTTAAAGGTAAAAATTGCCAACTAGGTATGCAATAGTCTGAAGACTCCTTCAGATATAAGGGAGAAATAAAGCTCTTTCAGGCAAACAGAAGCTGAAGGAGTTTGTCAATAGGAGACCTTCACTAAAAGAAATATTGAAAGGAGTTCTCTTATCTAATTATAGGAAAGAAAAATCCACATAAATTAGAACAAGGATATAGGCAGAAACAGAAAGCTAAAGACAAGATGGCAGTAGCAGTCATATAATAATAATCACCTTAAGAGCAAAAGGACTGAAATCACTAATCAAAAGGCACAGAGTGGTTGGCTGGATCAGAAAACAAAATCCAAATTTCTGTTGTCTCTGGGACACCCACCTGAGCTCCAAAGATAAACATAGGTCAAAGTAAATGGTTGGACAATAATCATACAAACAAATGGGACCCCCAAAACTGCAGGAACAGCCATATTTATATCTGATAAAATACATTTCGGGAACAATACATCAGGAAGACCTAACACTCATTGATATATATACACCAAACCTAGGACCATCAAAATTTGTAAGACAACTCTTAATCAAATCTGAAAGTAGACATTGGCAATAATGTAACAGTAGGGGACTTCAACACCCTATTTTCACTAATGGGCACATCAGACAGAAAACCAACAAAAAAACCAATAGCCCAAAATGAGGAATTAGACCCTATGGGCCAAATAGGCACTGAACTCCAAAAAAACTGAATAAATATTCTTCTGAAGCACATGTGGGACAGTCTCCAGAATTGACTATATATATTGTGTCACAAAACAAGTAATAAATTCATGAACATTGAAAACACATCAAGTATATTCTCTGATCACAAAGCATAGGGTGTAAAATTGAGTATTAAATTGAGGCTACCAGAGGGGGAGGGAAAGGTAAAAGCAAAGTAGGGAGGGGGCACAATGCACTATGGTAAAGAGCCATGGTAGCCTGGGCAGTGGGTGCAGTGCGGAAACATACACTTGAAATCTGTGATTCTATACCTCTAAATCATATACACTGTTGTAAACTAATGTTATCTCAATTAAAAATAAATTTAGAAAAAAATTCATGGCCTTAAGATGGCTTGTGTAAAAAATTTTGTGGAGACATAAACCATTTAAACATTTTATGCATTCAAAAAAGGGACATTTGAATAGAAAAATGAGCCATAATGGTTTTTAAATGATGGTTAGATCAAATCAGATGCACCCTTTCTGTGCATTAATCAATGAGACTAACACAGAGGACCTATATATTCTTATGACCATCAGTTGGTTATTGATCAGAAATTAACTTGAACATTTCAATTTAGAATGCAAGAGCATAGGCATATTGCAAAATTATAAAGAGGGTACTGGCACTAAAATTTAATATATTAAAGTTAGTTTATTTTTTTTAAGATTTATTTTTATTTATGGGGTGAGACAGAGTGGGGGAGCAGAACAGGCAGATGTACTGAAATACAATGCTGAGGGGAGCAGAGGATGAGATAGGAGAGGTCTGCTGCACCATGTAGGTTATCTCCCTGGCTGGGGATCGAACTCAGGCCATAGTGGCTGGTTATAGCTTGATAGCACTGAGAATTTAACCCCTGTGCCACCAGGGAGGCTCTAATGCATTAAAGTTAAACAAATGATGAACACAGAAAGGAAAAATCATTGTTGAACAGAAACTGAATTGAATGACAGTGAAGAGTCTTAGGAGGGAAATAAAGAAACAAAGGAATTAACTGAAGATAAGGAGTAATTAATCAACCTAAGCTCTTCACTGAAAACATGTGAAGAAAAATCACATCACTCCTTGGAATTTCTGGAATGATTTGAGAGCTATTTGTTTTACCAGGTCATAATTTCCCTGTTGGCTTATTGAGTTAGAGAACCAGTCGCCAGGTTTGGGTTTTCATCATCTCCACTCTTTATGGCTGCTCTATTATTACGCATTGCAGCAGCAGGTATGAATCAGGCATACTTACGCATCTTGAGTTTCCTGAAGGAGAAATTGCCTGTTAGTCAAATCAACTACTCACCTGCCCAACCAGTGAAGATTTAATCTTAGATATTTGAGCAGGTGACACGTCAGCAATATAGACAAAGATTTTATAAGAGAAGAAATTTTAAAAAGGTGAGAAAATCATGTTCTAGGTAACTTATTCAATTATAAAAGAGAGAAATTACCAATGTTCTGAAGTCTACTTCTAAGGAAGTACATAGGTGTATTTAGATGAGTTTCTTACACCCAGATAAGATAAAGATAATTAAGTATTTGTACTGTGGGTTGATAACTAAAGAAGGAAACAGTAATTATCTAAGATTATGAACCATACAAAATAGCCAAGGAGGGACAGAATAGAGTGACCCATGAATTAAAAGATTAGGAAAACAGAAGTTGGTAAGAAGGGGAGGAAGGTAAATTTAATAAAAAAACTTAACTATACTTTTTTGGCTCTAATAATTGTAAGCCTATGTGATTCAACAAAATGGGCCTTGAAGGTTACTTCAAGTTGAAGGTATAACAGCCTCTTTAACGTCTTCATTTTTTTTTAAGATTTATTTATTTATTTATTTATTTATTTATTTATTTATTTATCTATTTATTTATTTATTTATACAAGAACCGGGGTACAGGCCAGATGCATGGGAGGGTGAGAGGATTCACCAAAGACAGAGCAGGGAACAGAACAGGCAGACTGATGAAATACACAGCTGAGGGGAGCAGCTGGTGAGACAGGAGAGGTCTGCCATGCCCATGTGGGACACTCGCCGGCCGGCCGGGATGGAACCAATGCTGCAGAGGCTGCGAAGAGCTTCACAGTGCGGCACTCAATCGCCTGTGCCAACAGGGGAGGCCCTTTTTAACTTCTTTTCAAAGAGTTTTGGACTTCTCAGACTCTGGATATTCAAAAGAGTGTGTTGCTAAACCATCCCCATCTATGTGTCCATTACTGCAAACACCAGTGTGCGCAGTGTAGCTGTTCATAGTGGAAATATCTGAAAATCATTGCATTTTTCTTATAAACTTTATTTCACCCAAATTTTCTTAACAGGACTTGAGAAGTGTGATACACACTAAGGTTAATGAAATCAAGCTACTCTTATTAATCCTATTCACAGCTTCTAGCATAACCTGAAGCACAAGTAAGAACTTTGAAAGTACATGTTCAAGGAATGAATAAAGGATCTAAATGACTGAAGGAAAATCTGGGTAAAACCACCATTGTGATATCTTAGTTCCAAAATCGTTCTTTTCATGAGATTAACTGTTCTGTGGAAGGTTCGCAATTTCTACACCAGATGATTTTTATAATATAACATAAAGTGGAATTACTGATTTAAGGAGTTTATGTATCAATTGAGGCTATTTTAGAACCGTCCAAATGCCACTGAAATGCATAGAAGACACCATTGAAACATCTGCATATCCATATTGTTTTCTGGAATTACGGTAGTTAATCACTAAGTGTTACTTAACTTTTCCTTTCGTGAAATGATTATATAAAATTAATTTTATAATAATATAATATTATTACATGATTATTATAAATATAGTATATATATATAATAATCATATAATACTAGTCAATGCTAGAAGAGTCTCTAAAAACAGTTGCCAAAGTGTTGGTTTGCAGAATATAGATTGTTAATGAATATTAGAGAACATCAAATTCCATGAATTTCAAATTTTCCTTGCTTAGAGAAAATGCAGATTCATGGGCCCCTCCCTAGATCTACTAGATCAGAATACTCAGGAGGTGATGTGTGAAAATACACCCTATTTAAAACTAAGAAAGGTTTTTGAACCTCTCCTTAGAAGAATGGTAGGCAGTGAAGGACGAGTTGATGAGATCCAGACCTCAGAGCTTATTCTCTTGCGGAGAGTGGACAAGGCAATTTGTCTGTCTGCTATCTATCACTTTTTACTCTTCTACATCTTGCTTTGATGCTTGCTTGTTGATTTATTTTTTTTTAAGATTCATTTATTTATTTATACAAGAACTGGGGTACAGGCCAGATGTGCAGAGGGGGTGTGAGAGGATTCACCAGAGACAGAGTGGGGAACAGAACAGGCAGACTGATGAAATACACTGCTGAGGGGAGCAGAAGAGGTCTGCCACACCATGTGGGACCCTGGCCGGCCAGCAGGGATTGAATCAGCGCTGCAGAGACTGTGGACAGCTTCACAGGGTGGCGCTCAACCTCCTGTGCCACCAGGGGAGGCCCTGCTTGTTGATTTCTAACATAAATTCCCTAGCTACTGGATCCTTTGAGGAAGCATACAAATGGCCTTCTTAGGTACTCAAATATCCACACTGTGGTTGGGAATTGATGAACAAGAAGGCAGAAATGGATTTGCACTTTAGCATTCTTTGTATGACCTTCTTTGGCCACGTTACCTCACTTCTTTAATCTGCCATTTCCACCCCCATAAAAATGTAGGCAATAATGACAACCTCACTGTGTTATTGTTGTTCTATGGAATGAATGTTTGTGTGCACCCAAATCCATATGGTGAAGCCCTAACTCACAGTGTGATAGTAATCAGAGCCAGGCGCTTCAGGAGGTTATTTGGTTTACACGAAATTGTGAGAGTATAGCCCCCATGACGTGATTTGTCCCCTTCCAAAGGGATGACGAATATAGAATTCTTTCTTTTTCTTCCATGAAGATACAGTGAGAAGAGGCTATCTATATAGGCCAGGGAGAAGACTATTACCAAGGACCCAACCATGCTGGCATGCAGATCTCAGACTTGCACCCTCCAAGACTGAGAAATAAATGTCTGTTATTTAATCTATGGACTTTTTGTTGTAGCTGCCTGAGTGAATAATACACTGTGAAGAGCACATGAGATAATGAGAGATAGTGTCTGGCCATATTAGATGCTCAGTAATTATTATTTCCTTCCTAATGTGTTGTTCTTAAAAGGGTGAGTACCCGATGTTGCAATTTCCTGTGCAAACACCTACCACCCTGCTCTGTGAGATAAAGGCTCAGGACTAACATGGGTATCAGGTAGTAGAGGTTTGGCATGTCTATGTCAAAGGTCATCAAGAAAGGTAATCTGGTGAAAAGCAGCAACTTCTAGGGGATTTATCTTGAAAATTCAAAGTGAGATTATTGCTTAGATTCTGGGCTTTTGCTTAGATTCTGGGCTCTTTAAGTGGCTTGAGGGAGACCAATAAAGACTAAAATCTATCCTTGCCCTTATCACCCCACAGTGCTGTCACTGGTGATAGGGATCCCTAACATCAGAGATCTGTTATTAATGTACCTCCCTTGCTTGTCTTGACTCCACTGAAGCCAATGACTGTACTCCATATTAGGTAATTGTTGGTGTGGAGATGGCTGTGATACCCACAACATGTAATAGTTCCATTCATTTAACAAACAATCAGGGAATATTTATATTAAATAAACTGTCCTTCAAAGAACTCAGGGTGAAGCCTCAGATTTCTGGATTCTAGAATCTATGTTCTAGCTCCATTCCATTACCCTACCTATGACCTTTGCTCCACAAAGCACTGTAAGCACCATGTTGTAAAGCAGTCTTATATTTGTCAATCCCTCAGTGCTGGCCCTGACTCCAGTCATGGACTTACTATGCTAAAAGTAGAAGTGAAATTCTAAGACCCAAACTCACAATTATTGGTGAGGGTCAGCACGTCAGCCACCATCTCCTCTCCTGATGAAGTAGTCACTCTCTGAGGACAAGAATTAGCTTCTTTATTTTCAATTCAAGTTCATTTGTGTATTTCAATGTCAATTCATTTAACTATATTTACAGGGTATATGTCACCAAAGACCTACAAGTATCTCTGCTCTCCTGGCGCTTGTTGTCTAAATAAATACTTGCCGACAAATTGTTTAAGGTCAATGGAGAGAAAGGTTTGGATTTCTCTTTAGCATTAGGTAACAAATGGCTCTCGGTCATCAGTGATGGAGTGCAGCTCAGGGTTAGACATTGTCAGATTAGGCTGTTCTAGAGATGTTTTTCTATTCTGCTTTTAACTGAAACAATGGTAGCTTCCTTTCTGCTCTTGGGAACAGGGCCACTTCTTGTGTAAGGGCCTCAGGAGAAAAGAAACTAGGTTCCGCAGACTTTGAACTCAACAGAACCCTTCCCCAGCAGAACGCCCCCAAGGGCGTGGTCTCCATGCCTGCTCCTTCCAGACCAGCCGCCTCAGGGACTGTGATGTCCGTGGAGGCCGCTAGAGGGAGACGAGCGCCCGACACCCCAGAGTCAGGGGGAGGTTCACTAACCCCTCAGGGTGGATTCGGAAAGCCAGGGAAACAGAAAGTCTTAAAACTGGGGAGTGAAAGCTAGGGTAGTAAGTAAAATACAGGACTCTTCTATAAGAGATGATGGTGTGGCTAAAAAATTTGAATAATCTTAAATGCAGAAATTTGAAACACTCCTTAGATCATGTAATAGAATATTTGAAATAGAACAGAAATATAGTAGTTAAAAAAGAGAAAAAAAAAAAACAAAACCCAGTGAGCGTCTTTGTGGAGGTAGGGAGAGGAGGAGGTGAAAGGAGAGGGAGTGGCAGATAAAGAATGGTTATTTTCTCAAAATTTTAGAAAATTTATTAGAAAAATTATTAGAAAAAAAATGTCTGCTATTTGACATGCAAAATAACAGCGCACTACACAAAAGGTTTTGGAAAACAGAGGTAATACTCAGAGGAGTCACCCAGCCACCAGGAAGGGCTTTGGAGTAACAGTTGGCCATCCATACATATTCCATGGCAATAATGGCAAGACAAAAAATGTTTAGCATTAGGGCTTCCCTGGTGGCGCAGCGGTTGAGCGCTGGGTTGCGAAGCTGCCCGCAGCCTCTGCAGCGCCAGTTCGATCCCCGGCCGCCAGCGAGGGTCCCACATGGCGCGCAGACCTCTCCTGCCGCCCGCTGCTCCCCTCAGCAGTGTACTTCTTCAGTCTGCCTGCTCTGCTCCCCGCTCTGGCTCTGGTGAATTCTCTCACCCTCCCTCGCTTCTGACTGTACCCAGTGCTTGTATAAATAAATCTCTAAAAAAAAAAAAAAAAGTTTAGCATTAAAAAAATACAGAACCTCCAGTTAAATTTCAGTTTCAGATAGACAACAAATACAAATTAAAATCATTCATTGTTTATCTGAACTTCATGTTTATGTGGGTGCCTGTACTTTCATTTACTAAATCGGAGCAAAGGGACATTGGGGAGACTGAAGGGCCTTCTATGAGATGGGGAAATTTTTTCCCACTACCTAACTGCTGTTTCAAACAAAGTTTTGCATCCTTAAGACTGGAAGAATTGGGCCTCCCCAGTGGCGCAGCAGGTTGAGCGCAGCACTGTGAAGCTGTCCACAGCCTCTGCAGCACCGATTCAATTCCTGCTCTGGCAGGGAGATTCCCTCATGACGCAGCAGACCTCGGTCCTGTCTCGCCTGCTGCTCCCCTCAGCAGTGCTTTCTGTCAGTCTGCCTGCTCTGCTCCCTACTCTGTCTCTGGTGAATCCTCTCACCCTCCTGCGCCTCTGGCCTGTACCCCAGCTCTGGTATAAATAAATAAATCTTTTAAAAAAAGACTGGAAGAAGTTGTTCTCTTCATAGTTGGCAGAAGAGTGGTGATGTAGCCTCTCTTGGTCTTGGTTAGGAGAGGTGTGAAGAGTGGTTCTCATCCTGCGAAACCTCCATTATCTTCTCCAAGGCCACTGAAGTCCTTTCTATGTTCAGGAAACTCCTAATGTGTAAATATCTTTTTTTAAGAGAATGTCTTAACTCAAGCTGCCATAACAAAGTTCCGTAGACTGGGCAGAATATGTAACAGGTGTTTCTCACATCTTTGAAGACTGGAAGTGCAAGGTCAGGGGACCATCATACTGGGACTCTTGGTTGGGGTGGGCTCTTCCAACCTGGTAGGTGGCACCTCTCTGTATGCTTACATGGGGTGGGGGGAGAGAGAGAGAGAGAGAATGAATGAGTTCTGTTCTCTACATTCCCTAATATTTCCTAATAAGGGCATAGATTCCATCATGGGGGCTCCACTCTCATCATGTCATCTAAACCTAATTGTATCCCAAGGGTCGACCTCTTAAGTCCATCACATTGGGGTTAGGATTGGATATATGGATTTTGGAAGGACATGAGCATTCAGTCTATAGCATTTAGTCTTCCCAAAAGATTGCTTAGCAGCTTGTTAGAAATCAGCATGAGACTAACATAGAGTAGATAAAAAGTCCAGGTTAAACAAAAACAATAGCAAAAGCAGGACAAGACATTAAGACAGAAATGACAACCCCAGAGGAGGTAATCCAGCTTACAGTCACTACAGTCCTAGTAAATTATTTTGTCCAGGGCTGCAGCCCATTCAGAGGGTGCATCTAGAATCTGAACAGGTGATTCATATCAAGTTAACAAAATGACTTCCAAGCACTTGGAATGCATGATCATAACTGCCACTCATAGACAATAATAGCATTCTCAGACTGAATAAACTCAATCACTCTCAAGGAGCCTTTTTATTTCTCTCTGTAGTTAGAACAGAGTTCTAATGTCCTTCATATGCTGCTAAAGTCAAGCGTAATCGCAAGGGGCTTGTGCTCACCGTCAGCCATAGTTTCCGAGCTTTCATCTTGCTGGCTTTCCCTTTTCAGCATTGACAAAGGAGAGGAATGCTGAGTTTTCAGAACAAATATCTTTACAAGACTCACAAAAGGAAGCTTTCCTCCTCTGTTTCCTCCCTCCACCCTTCCCACACCCTCCCAACAAGTTTGGTATCAGGCAGAGTTCCTAATTGCTGGGAGAAGCTGCCTTAGCCTTGAGAGGACATTTAAATTACTGACCTTGAAGACAGCACTATCCTGACATCCTGGAGGTTTCTTCCAAAAATGTAAGCTGATGATGTTAATATCAAGTTAAATCAGCAGGGGGCACAATTTCTTCACAAAAGTGTTAAGCTTTGCTTTCTGATTAGAAAGAAAACAACTAAGCTCTTTCTTTATGAATTGGTGTTATCGGATAATCCAAATACCAAAATGTCACGCGCATATTCATTTCCACAGAAAAAGGCAGCATCAGTCATCCAAAAGGAGTTGGCGAATTTACTGAAAGTGCTCTGCTAATTATATCATTTCTGTGTCAATAATTCTTCATTTTTAGAAATAAACAGTCACAGGGTGAGCATGTTCAGGACTGTAAATACAGGCACTCTGTGAATCTTTTGC
>NW_023603540.1:0-6442 GCF_014898055.3 Talpa occidentalis | reverse complement strand
ATGAGTCAAGTCTCCTTAAAGGTGAGACCTGGGCGGTAGGGAGTCTGGGGAAAGGGAAGAGCAGCAGAGGGAACAGCCAGCGCAAAGGTCCTGTGGCCACACAAGGGCATATGAATGAATATTCATTGCCCTTTGGTTAGTGCAAGGAACAGAAAGGCCAGAGCAGCTGGAGCTCTGCAGTAGGGCAGAGGCTTCAGCTGTTTCGCGTGTTCGGTGGTGGTTGATCTGAGGATGTTGGCCAGGAAGACAGGGCCTGGCTGCTGCAGGGAAAGTGTCACCCGGGCGAGGCGGACGCTAGGCCTGGGCGGAGCGGGAAGAACACAGCAGAGCAGAGACCTGTCGTGGAGGCAGACAGCTGCTTTTGCCGGCACATTGGCTATGAGCAGAAAGAGGAGCAACTGGGGGCCTCCCCTGATGGTGCAGCGGTTGAGCGCTGGGCTGCGAAGCTGCCCGCAGCCTCTGCAGCGCTAGTTCGATCCCTGGCCCCCAGTGAGGGTCCCACATGGTGCGACAGACCTCACCTGCCGCCCGCTGCTCCCTCAGCAGTGTACTTCGTCAGTCTGCCTGTTCTGTTCCCTGCTCTGGCTCTGGGAGCCTCTCACCCTCCCGCGCTTCTGACTGTAAACTCCAGACTTGGAGTAGATTCAAGGGTCACTCTGTTCTCTAGAAATGGGACAGAGACAACTCCCCTGAGGGCTGGAGGGCTGAGGCCTGCTGTACCTATGACCCGAGGAAAGGAATGGCTGTAGCTTGTTGGGGTGCTGGGCAGAGCTAGCGCCTCCCCCAGGATCTGTTCTTTTTCTCAGCAACATTGAGAAATAGAGGCTACTCCAGTTTGCAGGGGAGACCCTGGGGTTCTGGGAAGAGAAGTGACTTATCCAAGGCCCTGCAGCCAAGTGGGAGAATGGGGCGTATGGATTTCTTGCACCTGAGGCCTGGATTACCATCGCCTCACTCCCAAGATCAGGGTCCCCAGACTTCGCCACTCCCCTGTCAGCCTGGGGGTCAGGGTGGAGGTGGAGGGAGGAACTTCACACCAGAGTCAGTGTTACTCTTGAAAGCAGAACAGCGGTCCCGAGGAGGAGGGGCTGAGGGCCAGGACTCTGGTCTGAGGGAGGAGGCTGGGGGCCTGGGTCGCTGGGGCTGGGACCCGGACTCCTGGGTTTCCGGGAGGAGGAGCTGGGGGTCTGCACCCTGGGTGTGAAGGAGGAGCCCGGGGGCTTGGTCTCCAGGGGCTGGGGGAGGCGGGACTGGGGGCTTGGGCTCCTGGGTTTGAGCGGGGAGGAGCTGGGGTCTGCACCCCGGGTGTGAGTGAGAGGCGGGGAGCCTGGGCTCCCGGGCTTGAGCGAGCAGGAGCTGAGGGTCTGCAGCTGGGTGTGAGAGGCTGGGGGCCGGGGTCGCTGGGGCTGGGGGAGGAGGGGCTGGGGTGCACCTGGGAGGAGGTTGGGGGCTGAAGCAGAGGGAGGCGGCCCCCGGGAAGTGGCCCGGCCCGGGGTCCGGGATCGCGCGGGGACGCCGCGGGGACGCCGGGGGCGGGAGGGGCGGGGGCCGGGCCGCAGTAACAAAGGCCTCTCCCTCCGCCGAGCACCCCCTCGGCCCCGCCCCCCGCCCCCCGCCTCCCCTGATTGGCCGGCCTTCCTGCCCGTCAGCGCCGCCCCCTCCCCGGGTCTGCAGCAGCTCCGGCCGCCTCGTCGCGCCCCCCCAGCCCCCTCCCCCGCCCCCGCCGCCCCCGGGCCGGTGCAGCCGCAGGCGGGGTCCCCCTCCCCCTCCCCTCTTCCCCAGGCCTCGCGCGCCCCGGACCGGCCCCCCCTCTCCCTCCCCCTCCGCGCCGCCGCCGCCGCGCGATGCCCCCGCGCCCGGGGCCCGGCTCCGGCTCCTCGCCGCCGCCGCCCTGGCCGGCCTGGCCGTCATCAGCCGAGGTACCCGCAGCCCGGGGGCGGGGGCTCGCCGACGCGGGGTCCCGGGCGGGGCGGGGTGGGTGCCTCCCGGGCGGGCCGGGGAGGCCCCGGGACGCGGAGGTCGGGGCGCGGGGCCGCCTCCCCGGGCGGAAAGGGGGGTCCTCGGAGTGTGTAGCGGCGCCCGCAGCGGGGGCGCGCCCGGGCCGGGAGCCGGGGCCTCGGGCCGCGAGGGGGTCCGGGTCCCGCCCGGCCTGGGGGCTGGAGTCTGCGGCCCCGGAGCCGGGAGGGGGCTCCGGCGCGAAAGTCGGGGTCCGCGGGCAGCATCTCTGAACTGAGTTGGGGTGGGGCGAAGGGGGGTGATGCCCCGTCGGGGGTCTTCATCTTCGAGGGCGGGGATTTCTGGGCAAAGGTGGGGGGATGGTGTCTCCCGGGAGTCGCATGGGGGGGGTCCAGGGGCGGCCACTGACAGCGTCCCAGGGCCAGAAATAAAGGGGCGAGGGCCTGGCTTCCCCGCTGGGAGGGGGGGAATTCCCCAGGCTGGGCCCTCGAGGTTGGGAGAAAGTGTTGGTATTTGGGGTGTCTGCACTTGAGTGGAGTGGGACATCCAGGAAGTTGGGGGTGGCCTGGGGACCCAGATGTGGGAAGCGCTGGCTGAATGCCTGAAGTGGGGGACAGACGGACTTAGGAGGGGCAGGTTGAGAAAGGAGGTTTACTCTGGGGGAAGGAAAGGGTTAACGCGGGGTCAGAGGATTAATGTCTGGGGACAGCAGTGTCTGGGGGAGTGGGGCTGGCCTCCTGAGGGGCAGGGACGGGAAAATGGAAAGTGGGGGGCTCGCGAGTGCACTGGGAGGTCTCTGGACTGAGACGTGTAATGGAGGTGCTGTCTCCCCAGGGGTCCGCGGCCAGGGCGGGCCAGGAGAGGCCCCAGGGCACAGGCAGGGAGCGAGGAGGCAGGGAACAGTGACCTCACGGCTTCTGGAGGGCTCCCCCAGGCCCTGCCTGGAACCCAGCTCAGCCCGGCCAACCAGACACTCTGAGGGGGGCTCGGCCCTCCCGGGCCTCACCCACTCGCGCGGGCACGCACAGCCCCAGAAACACCCGTCACCCAGCCCGACCCCAGGCGCACCTGCAGACACACAGGCACCGCGCCGGCCCTCCGCCCCGCCCGCCTGGGCTGTCTGCCTCGCCTCCCCCAGCGTCTGGGTCATTCCCAGAGGCGCCCAGCTCGCCTGACATTGCACTTGTCTCTTCTCTGGGTCTCTGGCTCTGCACCCTGCTCCATCCGCAGCTGGGCCCTCCGGGGCTCTGGAACTGCTCCCCACGCCCTCGCCTGCCCCCAGTGCGCCCCCAGCTCCCTCCTGGGAACCCCTGGCCTTCTGTTACCCCTCAGTCCTCACCCCCCTGGTGACCTTCCCCACTCCCTGTCCTCTCCCTTCACTGCCCCCTTTTCCTTTTACTCTTGAGATAACACCCCACTTTGCCCTTCCATTCCGCAGGGCCACAGATCACGCTGGTACAACACGTGCAGGGCTGGAGTGGGGTCGGGTGTGAGACCCCAGGGCGAGAGGGGGCTGGGGCGGGGGGGCGTCTGAGACAGAGCTCAGCCTGAATGCAGCCCTGCCCACACAGAGATGCCCACCACCCCCCACCCCCAGACACCCCCACCCACGGAAACCCCCATCACGGAAACCCCCACCCACCCACAGACACCCCCACCCACTGAGATGCCTGCCCATGGACACGCCCACCACAGATCCCCCCACCCAAGGACACACCTGCCCACAGGCACCCCCACCCACAGGCCCTGGGCTCTGGCTGAGGAAAGCCCACGGCCCCCAGGGCCCAGGCTGCGCCCCTCTCCCTCCCTGGCGGTCCGGTGCTACAGAAGCCAAGGGGACTTGGGTGCTGGTGTTGCTTGGGGTAGAAACAAGGTAGCCACTGCTCCCAGCCTGGCCCGCAGACTCTGCTCCAGCGTCTGTCCTGTCTGGCTTGCTTTTTCCTCCAGGGCCGCTGTGCCCACACACGTGCGCACACGCACACGCGCACATGGAGCCAGCTGTGGCCTGCAGTGTGGCGCCCGTCCTCGCTGGCCGGACAGGCGCAGGACGGCCCGCGACCATCCCGCCCGGGTCTACCCCGGCTGTGGCCTGCCGCACAGTGGGGGTCTCGGTCGGTCCCCCTGGACCGACTCTGGGAGCACAGAGGACCCGACTCGGGGAGCACAGAGTGGGGTTCTGGGCACTGGGGATGGAGCCGGGGGAGCTGGGTCGCTGGAGCCCTGCCCACAGGGATCTCAGACCCTAGGGCCTGGGGAGATCAGGAAACCAGAGCAGAAACTCCAGAGGCCTGGGGGTCGGGGGGCGCATGGAGCGGAGACAGGCCGGCGCTGCAAGACCCAGGAGACCAGGGCAAAGGCCCCGAGGCAGGAACCAGCAGGAAGGGACATGTGCTGTGGCAAGGCCAAGGCTCTGGGTTCAGGGGGAGCCCAGGAGTCAGTGACGCCCAGTGTTCTGGACTCTGGGGCTCAGCAGAGTGGACGTGGGGGCTGGGGCTCCTCCATGCCTGCAGGTGGGCCCAGTTCCTTCTCGCCGCCCTTCCCTGCCGGGCACCCCTGCTTCAGCCCAGTTCCCCTGTCATTGGCCACCTGAGCGCAGGCGCCTGGACCTGGGGTTCCCGTCGGGTTTCTGGGGCCATAGACTCTAAACACCACTCCCTCGGCGGGTCCCACCTGTGTCTTTGCTCCAACACAAGGTCGCCCCGCCTGTCAGCAGCCCCCTTCTCTTGAAGCGCGAGCTCACCCTGAGTCTCAAATGGGTCTGGACGGGCGGACACCCACGCGGCCCCCAGCCGGACACCCGGGCACGACCATCCCACCAGCAGCGCCTGTGCAGCCCCGGGCCGGCACTGATGGGCAGGCGCCCATGGCCTGGCCAACCTCTCCTCATCCTCCCCCACGTCCCACGAGGGCCTGCGATGATCGTCCCTGTTACAGGCGGGGAAACAAGTCCTAGGGAGGCGATTGCCTTGTGTGACTCAGCAGCGGGGGCTCCCCAGTTCTCCCGCTTTGAGCCCAGTTACACAGGCCGGGTGGTGTTAGAGTGGACACTGACCAGGCAGCTGGGCGCCATGGCTGACTCTGGGGTGGGTGCTGGGCACCCAACAAGGTCGACCAGACACACCCTGGCCTCCCACCCCCACCCGGAGCGCTTGGAGGGAGAGCAGCTCCCGGGGTGGATAACAATAGACGTTTCTTTTACAAGCCCATGCGCTTGCTGTGCCCTTCTGCACGCCAAGAGCTAATTTTCTTTCTTTTTTGCTGGCGTGTTCTCACAGAATCCTCTCAAAATGCCTTTAGAGTGAAAAACTTACTTCTCTCCTTTTACAAATGGGGAAACTGAGGCTCAGCCTGGCAGGGGGCTCCCCAGCCAGAAAATAGTGGGGCAGACCTTTGCTCTCCTGGGTCAGGCTCCTCTGGGCTTTCTTACTGGATCTCTAGTGACCACCCATTCTCTCTTCAAATGCTGAGCTATGCCTAGCTCTGAGGGCCTCAGCCAAGATTTCAGTTCTCAGGGAACTCCTAGTCAGTTAGGGGAGGCACGTGGAGCCGAGACACCCCTGGACATTGTTCCAACTGAGCCAGAGGATGCAGGTGTTCTCTGCCTGAATCAGTCATGGAGGTCTTCCTGGAGGAGGGGGCTTTTGGGTTTGGGTCTGAAGAATGAGTAGGAGTTCAGGAATTAGAGAAGCCTGTGGCAGGCATCCATTTCCATTCGCTTGTCTGACATATTTCTCGAGGCCTCCCATGGGCCAGTCCCAGTGCTGGGACATAGTGGGGACACAGACCTGCATCAGAACGTCTATTCTGATGGCGGGGACCGACAGACACGTGGTATCTGGGCTGTAGTGAAAGCAGTCCTGGCATTGTGGGAACAGAGGCCAAACCTGGAGAGGACAGGGAGAGCTTCCCGCCACTGAGCCAGAGTTTGCAAGCAGCGTTCTCAAGGAGCCGGCCTCGTTGCTCGTTCGGTTAGCCACAGGTTAGACACATCGTAAAACATCCCGAGCCCAGACACTGAGTCAGGCGAGGCTGGAGCCTGGAGGTGGGTCAGACCCTGGTCCTGCCTGGGAGAGGCCCTGTGAGGCAATGTCCACGGATCCAGACGCCATCCAGAGGGGTGATCCGAGCCAGAGAGACACTGGGCCTGGGGGCTAAACCCCTTTTGCTGAAGCCCAGAGAAGAGGAAGAGACGTGTCCAAGGTCACACACCTGAGGCTGGGAACTGTGCGAGACAGACATTTTGGTGGGATACGCTGGCAAGAAGACTGGGAGGGGACGGGCAGAGCCAGGTCAAACATGCACTAGGAGAGCTGGGACGCGAGGGTGCCCGCCCCAGGCCAGGCGCTGGGACGTCATCCTGGGGCAGGCGGGAGCCTTGGCAGCTCTGAGCGTGGGGACAGGCCCTCTGGCAGGCGTGTCTGCTGGCCCTGTTTCTGAATGCCGAAACATTTGGGTAGGGTCCTGCCTGTCTCTGTGGGATCCACCC
>NW_023603538.1:0-6455 GCF_014898055.3 Talpa occidentalis | reverse complement strand
CGGCCATACAGGGGAGGGAAAAAATTAAGATGCTGGACGGCTTCCCCAGGCTACCCACATGGCACATGAGATTAGCTGGAGCCAGGCATGCATCCTGTCCCGCTGCCCCTTTCTCTGATGGCCATCTTTTTTTTTTTTTTTTAAGATTTATTTACACGTACAAGAACTGGGCTGTAAGCCAGAGGTGTGGGGGCTGAGAGGATTTATCAGAAAGATAGGGAAACAGAACAGGCAGATCTACTGAAATACACTTCTGGGGGGAACAGCTGGAGAGACAGGAGAGGTCTGCTGTGCCATGTGGGCCAGCTCCCTGGCCGGCTGGGGATGGAACTGGGCTGCAGTGTTTGGCGATAGCTTGATAGTGCTGTCTTTTACCCTGCGCTACAGGGAGGCCAGATGGCCATCTTTTCTTAATTTGGCTCCTTCCGGCAACTGGCCCAGAGAAAGCTATCAGTACAAGTGGTTGATTTGTGAAACACAGGAAATACCATTCATCATTTGACAGTAGGTAAGTGATCCAGGGCAGGGGTGCAGCCTGTAGTAGATATGCATCCTCAGTGAGTGGCTGGACTTCCACGGGGAAACACAGTGTAAGGGATGAGGGAACCGGGGTATTCATACCCCACATCTGCAGAGACGTGGTTGGAGCTCCTTCCAAGGACGCGTGGGCAGGCGCCCAGGAGCAGCATAGCCGTCCTCATTCTGAAGTGTGAGTTCCAAAGCAATGTGAGTGAAGCATTGACTGTTAAATGCCCTTTAACGCAGGTCAGTGTCGTAGCAGGAACAGCCTTATTTGTGGAAACTCTAGGGTGGATGCTGTCTTACTTGATGTGGTTTGATGTCACTGACATATGGGCTTATCTTGAAAAAATCACTGCGCTGCCTGCTGTAGTGGCTGAAATTAGTGCTGTAAGTCACCCGTCTCCAGAGCCCACCAATAAAACTTCAGTGCTTTCCCAGGAGATGTAACAAGCAAGCTGTGGCCTTTCCTCTTGAAGCTGAGAGACTTGCCTCAAGGAGTAAGATGGAGCAAAGACATTTCAATGGAAGAAAGATTCAGAAGGTAATGGATGGTGGTGAGGCAAGAGAAAGATAATAAGACTCTAGGTAGTGGGCGCTAGCTGCCAGGTGGAGGTGTCCAATGAAGGAGAGGAACCCAAAGGGGAGCCCAAATTGTCTCCAGGAAAGGAAGGGGAATCAAAGGGACACTGTTCTGTTTAACAGTTTCATCCAAATCAGGGCGGGGAAAATAAGGCTTCCTTTGCTGCTGTTGAGACGATGAGCTTCTGGAAGTTACAATAGTTACCATGTCTTCTTTCACCTATTCCACCAGAGCTCAACCCAGTTACTGGTGATGTGTTTAACTGAACAGACCTGCTGTGAATCCGGTGCTTGTCCATCATTCTCCCCTGCAATTCCTTTCTGACTTTTTTGTTAGAAACTCTACATTTATATCAATGAGCTCTATGTGTCTCCACTTCTTTTAAAAAAAAAAAAAAAAAAAACCACGGGGCCTCCTGGTGACTGGGGTTAAGGTCGGCGCTATCAAACTATAGGCAGTCACTGCAGCATGAGTTCCATCTCTGGCCAGGGTGCTAACCCACATAGCACAGCAGACCTACTGCCTCGCCTGCTGCTCCCCTCAGCAGTGTATTTTGTCAGTCTGCCTGTTCTGTTCCCCACTCTGTCTCTGGTGAATCCTCTCACCTCCCTCCTGGCAACTCTGGTCTATACCCCAGCTCTTGCATGTATAAATAAATAAAATAAATTTAAAAAAAAATAACACCACCACAAACAACAACTTATTGTCAGTGAGACTTTGGGCAT
This sequence comes from Talpa occidentalis, assembly GCF_014898055.3. Classification (NCBI taxonomy): domain Eukaryota; kingdom Metazoa; phylum Chordata; class Mammalia; order Eulipotyphla; family Talpidae; genus Talpa; species Talpa occidentalis. Next base: position 4,628 of record NW_023603538.1, on the reverse strand, counting down.
ATTACATAACCCTCAGTTTGATCAACAATAAAAAATAGACAATGCCCAGACTTCCCAGACTTTATAGTGAGAAACCAGTTGCTATAAGCTATTACTAGATCACATCCCACTCATTGTTGAAGCGCTAACCTCCAGTGTGATTGCATTTGGAGTTAAAATCTATAGGAGGCAGTCATGTTACCCCACACTATGACCATAATCTGATAGGACTAGTGTCCAGCGACCTCTTCCCTTGTATGTGGACACAGGAGGGCATGTGAGGACACAGTGAGAAGGTAACGCCTACAAATCAGGAAGGAGACCTCACCAGAAATCAAGTTTTCTGGCACCTAGATCTTGGACTTTTAGCCTAAAAAAAAAAAAAGGTGACACATGGATTACATCACCCAGCTTGTGGATTTTGTTTTGGAAGACTTAGCTGACTAATCCAAAGGCTAAGTCATAGTAAAGACTTTGCTATGTCTCTGACATGTGGTGGCAACTCTTATGTGTAGTTTTTACCTCTATTGCACCTCATAAAACACACACCTTTCTAGGAGAGAAAGAAAAATTCTGGAAATCCTGATACCAATCCACTTGAAGATCCTGATGTGAATTTGAGGATGTCAGAAAGAAAGCTAACCGCATTCACTGAAATTTTCCAATCCTATTTCTATACGGAAATCAAATGATTTATGTCAAATAATATGCCTGCATCTTTCCTCTGTGGAACGTAATGTGCTTAAACCAAGAACATATCCATCAGGCGAATGTGTGCATCTAAGGTGAGCTAAGGGAATGTCTTAGATGACCGGGGGCCTGAGGCCAGGATGGTGCTAATAAAACATGAGCAAGTCCTTTGTCATGCTCTCTCTGTGGTTTAGGCTGAGGCGCCTGGGAGTAGGTCACTGTTCTGATTTAGGATAGCAGGGTTGAGCTTGTAGCACGAAACAGATTTGATGTCAAATTGCAATTAACTAATGGTTGTTCCATCTATTAAAGAGCAGTCCCTCTGCTTCTTGGCACCTCGGGGAGTGGGACCTCCCCAAACTCCGAGGGTCTGGTTTCCTGATGTTGCATTCCTCAGGACGATTCCATCAGTTCCCTTCAAATGCACTTCTGGGCTGCAGACCCTCTGCTGACAGATGTGGGAGGGCACAAAAGAGGCCTCTTAAGCAATTGCAAGGCTTTCTGACTTTATTTCAATCCAAATGAATGCATTAGAGATGATATTAATGCTATTTGGGAAAACAGAAACATCTGGGTTATTGGTCAGAGTTCTAAATGGTGTGGAAAGAGGGGAAAAATGTGCTAACTTGTGATAAACGGGCATGGGGCTGCATGGCTTAATTGGAACCAGTTGAAGAGCTTCTTTTGGTTTTTCTCCCTCTCAAGTTTTCTTTATGTCTGTTATCCAACTGTCCCCAAAACTGCCTATGGCCCTTGATATTTCCATTAACTTTTCCTGTTATTGAGTCCCCACACACCCCAGCTTCATAAGGGAGTGTCATCGCCTATAGGATCCCTTGCCATTTATTCCTCTGTCCAGATGGACCAAGTACTCAAATATGAATCATGAAACCCACTTCTTTTTGTATCTCCCAGACACCAAGTATTTGTTCTTTGATTCAACGTTGATTCAATGTGTTCATTATACCCAAACATTTACTCAACACTCATTGGAGATGTCAGGGCAAATGAAGCACAGATCCTGTCTTCAAAGAGCTCCAGTTTGGAGGCAGAGCAGGAAATACTGACATTGGCTGCAGAGGACAGAACAGGCAGAAAGACTTTGAAGAGTGCACGAAGAGTCATGGAGGTCACCTCCCCCGGCCATGAAACAGAGGAGCATTAGTGGGCGGGGAAAACGTAATGGGAAAAGAAGCAGCCGAAAAGTTGTGTTTTGAGTGAATCAACCCCTTTGATGTATGGCTGAGGCAGCTGGTAATGCTGGTATAGACTGTGTATAACTGTAGACTGGTCATCGGGGAGAAGCCCCAATAGAGGAAAGCTGGAGTGGAGCAATCCTTCTCATTTGAACTGTGCTACAGAATCATGTAGTCAGGAAAAGAAAGAAGGGAGGGATGGTAGAGAGAAAGGGAGGAGGAGTCACCTTATATGCTTGAGGAAACATCCTATCTGAATCCCTGTACCTCCATACTGTAGTGCCAGTCCCTCTTCCTGGGAGGAGCTGAGGGGTTAGCCTACCGCAGTTTTTCTTTAGTTCTCAGAAGACACAACTAACAGACATCAAATGCATTGTTTCCTTGTTTGTCAGAAGGTTGATGATTGGGCTGACTGCACCAGACCCAGGGTAAGTTGAATTAGGAAAAGCAATGACAACGTGTTACCTTTTCATACAGAGGGTAATATTCAGATGGCTAAAATTAAATGCATGTTATTATCTTGCATGAACATTATCGTTAATTAGCTGTAGCTTTAAGTTTGTTATGTTGGTGGCCCAAATCTGTTATAAACAGGTCAGGATGCTATTCAGAGAAGGTCATTCTAAAAATCAAAGTCTCCAGAAAGTTGTCTTAACATTTACTTCCACGAATGTAATTGTGCTCGTAAAAACAGGGACATCAGGAGCAGGGGAAAGACCTACTAGCTACTAAGTAAATGCCAGTGTAAGGACTGCTGGGGGCCAGGAGTGAAGCTTGCATGTTGGTATTTGGGGGAGAAGAAGAGGATTGCCTTGATTTTCTCCTTTCCTCCTATTAACTCATCAGGCTTAACTAAATGGAATTTGGTTTTGATTTTATCTACATGGCTATTTTGTACATACATGTCTGGGGATGCAGAAAGTTTGAGAAGTTGACTTAAACTTTCTCAGTGCAGAGATTAGATGACTGAAATTGTGTCTTTGCACCCTGAGCACCCAGAGTAGACGCTCAGTACGTTCACCGTATAAATTAATGGGCCTCTTTGCTCTACCTGGTTTTACTACTAGAAAACTTGTTTCTTCAACAAATACTTCTTAGTTACCTACTTGTTGCCAGGTACTATGGCTGGTGCTGGGGATGAAAGAGGGAACCATTTTTCTGGATATGGTTGCCCATAAAGAGAGACAACAATTAAATGAGGGATTGTTGGGTGATACCACAATATGATAGCTGAGGTGCTGAGGAGGTCAATACCAGGGGGCCCACATCCCTAGGGGAGGGTGTATCAAGGGATGCTTCCCAGTGTAAGTGACTAGGACAAAGTTAGTCAGAGATCTCCACTCTATTGAGATTTATTATCTATTTGGAGAAAGAAGATTTTCACACATAGATAGTAAGGAGCATTATAAGGCAAGGTACTCTAAGTTCGGGATTAGATCATGGATTATAGATAGTAGAAAGAATGAGATCAAAGGCAAAGGTAGGATTGAGTTTTTGAGGAGGAAGGGGCATGGAGCTGCCCTTGGATGATGGGCAGAACAGTAGACTAGAACAAGACGAGAAAGGCAGTGAAGTCTGGCTGGGTGATGGCAGGAAATAGGCTGAATTATGCAAGAGTTGGAAAGTCAGGCAGAAATAGAACTGTTAGCAGAGTCACATTATAGTTATTATTATTAAAAATGTGCTAAAAACTGCCCTCTGTCAAATCCCAGTCAGGGTAAGGTGCTGAGCAAGAAATGTTTAAGGAGCAGGCCACATCCACCCTGTCGATGAGAAGGAAGCCCCATGAGAAGAAAGAAGGTAACTGCATCAGATCTTCATGTCACCATGATAACTATAGACCCTCAGGTAGATACACTGAAGATACTCATGAGTTCAGGGTCCTTGTCTAGGAAATGCTTTTATTTATTTAATTATTTAAATATACTAAATACACACACACACACATATATACACACACACATCATTGTTCATTTTTGTATAATGTATACTTTCTCCTCTCAGGTGTATTCCCCATAAAATTCCACCACCAATTCACCCGTGAACCATCACCATAGTCCCTTGTGCTCTTCCCTTCCCTGGTTTGATCCCTCTGCCTCCCACTCCTTGCAGAATGTCTCTGATTTATAGTTGCCTGCTAATTTTTATTTATTTATTTATCTATTTATTTATTTTCCTGATACCTTATTTAGTTCCCCTATATTCTTTCTATAAGTGAAACTATCTGATATTTTTCTTTTTCTTCTGGCTTATTTTGCTGAGCATAATCCCTTCTAGCTCCATGCATGTTGCTGCAAATGGCATGAGTTTATCTTTTTTGATTGCTGAATAGTATTCCATTGTGTATCTATACCACATCTTCTCCATGCAGTCACCTATTTTGGGGCATTTGGATTGTTTCCATATCTTACCTATTGTAAATAAAGCTGCAATAAACATGAGGTGTGGCCTCCCCTGGTGGCACAGGTGGTTGAGGGGAGCGCTGTGAAGCTGTCCGCAGCCTCTGCAGCACTGGTTTGATCCTGGCTGGCCGGCAAGGGTCCCACATGGCACTGCAGATCTCTCCTGTCTTGCCCGCTGCTCCCCTCAGCAATGTATTTCCTCAGTCTGCCTGTTCTGTTCCCCACTCTGTCTCTGGTGAATCCTCTCAACTTCTCTCGCATATGGCCTGTAACCCAGTTTTTGTATAAATAAATCTTTAAAAAATAAACATGGGGTGTAGGTATCTTTTTGAATTAATGTTTTTGTGTTTTTTGAGCAGAT
>NW_023603535.1:0-6474 GCF_014898055.3 Talpa occidentalis | reverse complement strand
ATCTTTATCGCAAAACCTCTGGAAAGATGAAGTTATCTCACAAGCTTCGTCAAGGTTATAAGGGCAAATGTTCAGAAAGGAAAAAAACCACGCTACAAGCCCACCCTCTAAAGCAATATGATACTTGACATCAAAAAGGATTCACAATGGGAAGGGGGTGGAGCAACATGGCGGGCGAGGAGACGCTGCGAGTAAGATCTCCCATTAAAAAAAGTGAATAGGGAGGAAAAGCGGCAGGTCCCAGTGAGAACTGGGACACGGAAGATAAACGGGTGACGCCAGCGAACTGCCCGAAGAAGAAAGTGGCCATAAAAGAGGACTAGAAGGGAGGGAAGCGCAGAACCCTGCTCCCCTCCCCGCCCACAGAGGCGGCACTCTCCGACCGCAGAGAGGAGGAAACAACAAACCAAAACGGCCCACAAGAACAAACGACGCAGCAAGCTGGACTGTGAGCGGAAAGGAACTATTGCAGCCACCACACCCCGTGAACGGGAGCTGAGGCGAACCCTGCAGGATCCGCCGATGCGGTGAGCGAACGGCTCCGGGCGCCATTAGAGAAGAACAAAGACCCCGGGAGACGCGCACACAGCCCGGGCTGCCGGTAAGCTGGTGCGGAAACACGGCGTGCTCGGCGCGCTTGAAAAGCAAGTGCAGACCTGGATCGCGGCTGCCCAGGTCCCCGCGCCTGCGACCTAGGCTTGCGGGAGACGACCTAGGCTTGCGGGGAGACGCACGGAGGTCCTCACTGAGGTGAAGGTCCCTCCCTGAGTGAGCAGGAACCAGGCGCCCAGGCACGGGAGCTGCGCAAAAGGCGCCATTCCCGCGCCACTGAACTGGGCTACAGCCCGCGTCCTGGAACTGAGGGCTTTGAACTGAGACCCGGGGCACGAAAATTCGGGGCGTGGGTTCTCCACGACGGTGGGGCACAAGGCAGACACAGCACCCCAAAGCTGTTGAGGTGTACCCTACCATTCCCGCTCTGTTCTCTGTCCCACGGGGTGGGGGGAGGCAAAAAACAGCCCCCCAAGGACAATAGGAGAGATCTCTGGCGCCACCTAGCGACCAGGAAAAAAAAAGTCACTAACACCCTATAAAACAGGACATTTCTTAAGACTGCTTGAAAAGGGCAGAAGGTTTCTGGAGGACCTAGTGGCCAGCCGGGAAGCTATTCCATGCCAGGCCCCTTCCGACCAGCAGTCTGAGCCCACAGAGGGAGCAGGCACCCACGTCCGGGGCAGACCGGGTGCGCAGAAGAGTGTGCCTGAAACCGGAGGCGCAGGGACTGCATCCGCTTCGCCATTTGAGAACAGGGACATTTCTTCAGTAAAAACTGCCTAAAACCAGCAGAAGCTCCCCCAGAAGACAGAGATGGCCCCTGGAAGAGCCAGAGGGGAGCGGAGAAGTTCACCCAAGATGTCAGTCAGTCCGAGCAACACAGTGTCCCAACGCATACGACAAATTAGAAAACAGACAGTAGGGAGTAGAAGAACCACACGCAACCTAAAAACTCCTCAGGAAAGAAGCACACCACAAAAAGAAAACCACTCCCCAGATTGCAACGACAGCAACTTGGAAGAACTTCTGAGCCTTCCAGAAAGAGAATTTAAAATTGCCATGATTAAAAAAGTGATAGATCAGAAGAAGGAAATTGAGTCCCTAAAGAGGGAAGTAAGAGAAAATGCAGGAGATCAAAGAATTAATGGAGGAACTAAAGAACTCTGGGAAAAGCAATGAAAGCAGAATAGATGAAATGGAAGAACGAATAAGTAATCTTGAAGACACAGAAATAAAAAGAACCAAAACAGAAAAGGAAAGAGAAGTACGAAGGAAAAAGAATGAAGAAAGACTTCGGGAACTATCTGACTCCATGAGGAAAGGAAATATAAGAGTTATAGGAATTCCAGAAGGAGAGGAGAGAGATGTAGGAACAGAGAAAATATTCATGGATATAATTGAAGAGAACTTCCCAAATGAGAAGAAGGAGCTGAAAATTGATATACAAGAAGCAAGAAGAACACCAAACTTCCACGACGAAAGGAAAAACACAGCAAGACACATAATAGTAAAGCTCCCAAGAATCCAGGACAAGGAAAAAATAATGAAGCTGACAAGAGGGAAGAAACAGATAACATTCAAAAGGAAAACCAATCAGGCTGACATCAGACTTCTCTGAAGAAACACTACGGGCAAGGAGAGAGTGGAGGGACATAGTCAACAGACTCCAAGAAAACAGATGCCAACCAAGAATACTCAATCCCGCAAAGCTCTCTTTCCTCCATGAAGAAAGAATATGGACCTTCCCAGACAAAGAGAAACTCCGGAATTTCATTGCGACTAAACCCCCACTCCAAAAAATACTACAAGGAATCCTAAAGCCAGAACCTCAGAGGGCGAATAACAACGAAAGAAGACCAAAAAAAAAAAAAAAAAGTTATTAAAAGAATAAATAAATAAAATCAAAGGAAAGACAAACATAATGGCAAATACAGATGCTAACATATCAATATTAACTCTAAATGTAAATGGACTAAACTCTTCAATAAAAAGACACAGAGTTGCAGCCTGGATTAAGAAACAAAACCCAACCTTTTGCTGTCTCCAGGAAACACATTTAGCTACAAAAGATAAAAATAGGCTCAAAGTCAAAGGATGGAAAACAATCCTACAAGCAAATGGGCCAAAAAAGAAAGCAGGAACAGCTATACTTATATCAGATAAAACAGACTTCAAACTCAAAAAAATAAAAAAAGAGACCCCAATGGTCACTACATTATGATTAAGGGGACAATACTTCAAGAAGAAATAACACTCATTAACATATACTCACCAAACGAAAGAGCACCAAAATATATCAGACAACTGTTGTCCTCTCTGAAAACAGACATCAGAGAAAACACATATGTAGTGGGAGACTTCAACACACCACTATCAACAATGGATAGATCAACAAGACAAAAAATAAGTAAAGAAACTAAAGCTCTAAATAAGGACCTAGAGCATTTGGGCTTAACAGACATCTATAGAACACTAAACCCAAAAAAAACGGAGTACACATTTTTCTCAAGCGCACACGGATCATTCTCCAGGATCGATCACATACTGGGGCACAAGACAAACATCAACAGATACACCAAGATTGAAATCATACCAACCATCTTTCTGACCACGAAGGCATCAAACTAGAAATAAATCATAAAAAGAAGGCAAGGAACTATCCTACCTCATGGAGATTAAAAGCCACACTACTGGAAGACCACTGGACTAACGAGGAGATCAAAGAAGAAATTAAAAAATTCTTTGAATTGAATGACAAGGAGGACACCAATATCCTAAATGTATGGGATGCAGCAAAAGCAGTAATAAGAGGAAAATATATAGCAATAGAAGCTCACATCAAAAAACAAGAAAGAACTCAAAGAAACAACCTAATCTCGAAGCTCAAAGATCTAGAAAAGAACAACAAAAAAACCCCAGAACCAGTAGAAGAAAAAGAAATAATAAAACCAAAGCAGAAATAAATGAAATTGAAACTAAAAAACAATCCAAAAGATCAATGAAACCAAGAGCTGGTTCTTTGAAAAAATAAATAAAATAGACAAACCCCTAGCCAGGCTCACAAAGGAAAAAAGGGAGAAAGCACAAATACACAGAATCATAAATGAAAGAGGAGAAATCACAACGGACACAGCAGAAATCAAAAGAATAATCAGTAACTACTATGAACAGTTATATGGAAACAAGTTCAACAATCTAGAGGAGATGGACAAATTCCTACAACTCTACAATCACCCAAAGCTAGATAAAGAAGAAATAGAACACCTAAACAGACCAATTACAAGCAGCGAAATTGAAATGGTAATTAAAAACCTCCCCAAAAACAAAAGCCCAGGACCTGATGGATTTACAAATGAATTCTACCAAACATTCAGAGACGAATTAGTGCCTATCCTTCACAAACTCTTCCAAAAAATTGAGAAGGAGGGACAATACCAAACACGTTCTATGAAGCCAATATTACACTAATACCAAAACCGAATAAGGACAACAAAAAAAGGAAAACTATAGGCCAATCTCCCTAATGAACACTGATGCAAAAATCCTCAATAAAATTTTAGCTATCAGAATCCAACAATGTATCCATAAGATAATCACCACGACCAAGTTGGATTCATTCCAGGGGCACAAGGATGGTTAACATCCGAAAATCAATCAACGTTATCCAACACATCAACAAAAAGAATATAAAAACCATATGATAATATCAATAGATGCTGAGAAGCTTTCGACAAAGTGCAACACCCATTCATGATAAAAGCCCTTGAAATTCTTGGGATACAAGGAACATACCTCAACATCATAAAGGCCATCTATGACAGCCAACAGCCAGTATCATTCTCAATGGTGAAAAGCTGAAAGCAATTCCATTAAGATCTGGAACAAGACAAGGATGTCCACTCTCACCACTGCTTTTCAATATAATACTGGAAGTCCTAGCCAGAGCAATAAGACAAGAGAAAGACATCCAAGGAATCCAAATAGGAAAGAAAGAAGTCAAACTATCATATTTGCAGATGATATGATATATACATAGAGAAACCCCAAAATCTCCACAGAAAAACTAATTCAACTCATCATCAATTCAGTAAAGTGGCAGGATACAAAATCAACACGCAAAAGTCAGTAGCCTTCCTATACACAAACAATAAATCTGAAGAAGAAGAAATCAAAAAAACCACCCCTTTATTATCGAAACAAAAAAAATCAAATATTTGGAATAAATCAACAAAAAGAGGTAAAGGACCTATACAAAGAAAACTATAAAACACTGTTAAAGAAATAAGAAGAAGACACAAAGAAATGGAAAGACATCCCCTGCTCATGGATTGGAAGAATAAACATTATTAAAATGGCCATCCTACCAAAAGCAATATACAGATTCAATGCTATTCCAATCAAAATCTCAATGGCATTCTTCAAAGAAATAGAACAATTATTGATTGAAAATTCATATGGAATCACAAAAAACCCGAATAGCCAAAGCTCTACTGAAAAAAAAAAGAAGGAAATGGAGGCATCACACTCCCAGACTTCAAACTATACTACAAAGCCATAATCATCAAAACTGCATGGTATTGGAACAAGAACAGACATACAGACCAATGGAATCGAATAGAAAATCCAGAAATAAACCCACAGATTATGGTCAACTAATCTTTGACAAGGAGCAAAGACTATGCATTGGAGCAAAGAAGTTTGTTCAATAAATGGTGCTGGGAAAACTGGGTCGCTACATGCAAAAGAATGAAGCTTGACCACTACCTCACACCATACACAAAAATCAACTCAAAATGGATTAAAGAACTAGACATAAGACCTGAAACCATAAATACATAGAAGGAAATATAGGCGAAACACTACGGGATTGCACATCAAAGACATCTTTACAGACACATCACCCAAAGCAGTGATAGTGAAGACAAAGATAAACAGCTGGGACTACATCAAATTAAAGAGCTTCTGCACAGCAAAAGAGACAATAACAAAAACAAAGAGAAACCCCACCAACTGGGAGAACATTTTTGCACCCAACACTAATGATAAAGGACTGATCACAAAAATCTGCAAAGAGCTGATGAGACTCAGCAACAACAAAAAATAATCCAGTCAAAAAATGGGCAGAAGAGCTAAAAGAAACTTCTCTGAAGAGGAAATGCAAATGGCCAACAGACATATGAAAAAAATGTTCAACATCACTTGTAATCAGGGAAATGCAAATCAAAACTACCATGAGATACCATCTCACACCAGTGAGAATGGCACATATTAAAAAAACTAGCAACAACAAATGTTGGCGAGGATGTGGAGAAAAAGGAACTCTTGTGCACTGTTGGTGGGAGTGCAAACTGGTCCAACCACTATGGAGAGCTGTGTGGAGATTTCTGGACCTACCAAACATAGAGCTTCCATATGATCCAGCAATTCCACTCCTAGGTATTTACCCAAAGGACACAGAAACATCAATTCCAAAGAGCACCTGCACTCCTATGTTTATAGCAGCACTGTTTACAATAGCTAAGCTTTGGAAACAACCCAAATGCCCAAAATAGATGACTGGATCAAGAAGATGTGGTACATATATACCATGGAATATTACTCAGCATTCAAAAAGATAAACACATGCAATTTGCAGCAACATGGATGGCACTGGAAGGGATCATGCTCAGCGAAATAAAGCCAAAAAGAAAAAGAAAAATACCGGATGGTCTCACTCATAGCAGGAATCTAGAAAACTTAAATAAGGGACCAGGAAAATGAATATAAGAAAGTGAAAATCAAATCAACAAAAACTATGAACCAGAGACACTTTTTGGGGGGTGGGGGGCGGGAGGGGAAGGATTGGGGTTAGAATGGGGCGTTTGCAATTGTATGGGGGAATATAAAAATAAAAATTTAATATTTAAAAAAAAAAAGATT
>NW_023603533.1:0-6478 GCF_014898055.3 Talpa occidentalis | reverse complement strand
GTATAATTACAAGAAGGAGACTCAACATAAATATTGTATAACGCTCCTTGGCTGGGAACAAGTGCAGCCTGATGAGAACATCATATTCTAATAGGCACATCTTTATTGGAGAAAGAGATTAATATTCATTTAAAATATTCTAAATTCAGATGTGAATTATAAACAGATTTCAAGGCATCTGCTATAAAACATCTATAAGCTCTGGAAGATCTATGTGTCTGTTCATCTTATTATTTAGAGTTTTTATGAGTTAATCTAAGTGGGTCTCAGGTGAGACTATGTCAAAAGAAAAAAATTTTCTTCCAGATTTAGTGTATTTATTTTGAAGAGCATTGAGGTTGAGTTTATAGTAAAATTAAATGATATTTTTGTTAGTCAGAACACAGAAAATTAAAAAGTTTATTTCCAACTAGATGTTTCCACCTAATGTTTTAAAAGCTCCCCATTACTACAAACACGATTACTTCAACTAATCAAAACCAACAATTAAGTGATACATTTTCCCTGTCCCATATACCAGGATCTATTGTGGTGCATTTTAGAACAAAAAGAATACATAAAACAAAAATAACCAGATATACTTTATAGAGAAAAATAAAAAAACTTCTATGGTACAACCCAAGAGTTGTTCAGACAAAATCAATATTGGAGTGTCTGTGTGTGCAGGTATGCCTGATAGTTAACATTTAGATGATGAACAATGCCTTAAACCAAGGAAAAACAACCTGGATCATGAAAACAATGTTTAACAAAGTGAAATCCACAAGATAAAAGTGCTATTAGAAACCCTTTAATAAAACAGAAAATTCAAAAGAAAATTACATCTTTTTCACTGAAATGTTGGTTTAAAAGATGTCCTGTAGGGCCTCCCCTGGTGGCACAGCAGTTGAGCGCTGGCTGCGAAGCTGCCTGCAGCTCAGGTTCGATCCCTGGCCAATGGAGAGGGTCCCACATGGCGCGCATAGCTCTCCTGCCACACCCATTGCTCCCCTCAGCAGTGTACTTCATCAGTCTGCCTGTTCTGTTCCCCGCTATGGCTCTGGTGAATTCTCTCACCCTCCTGCGCATCTGACTGTACCCAGTGCTTGTATAAATAAATCTTAAAAAAAAAAATAAAATAAAAAATAAAAGATGTCCTGTAATAGCACTCAATCTTACTTACTCATTAATAAAATTTCAGAAAAAAACAGATTTGGCTTTAGTCTGTTGCTGATTGGCTATAGTCCATTCACTCTTTCATTCATTTACTCATACATTCATTGAATAAATAATAGCCACCCAAATGAAGAAAAAACTATTTTACAGAAAACTAATCTAGTTTTCTTTTTTATTTAATTTCATTATTACAATACAACTATCCAGGCATTCTGAGAAGTGCACTGAATAGTATAATGAAAAAACATATAACCATAAATTAATTTCAAGTGCAGTTAATATTTTGTCATATCATCTGTACAAAAATTATTTTGTACAAGTATTCTAAAGTAAATTAACTTTGCATTTGCAATTCTGGTTTAAACTATACTACCATAAAAAATGAAACACTGTCAATCCAAACCTAATACCATTTATAGAACAGGAGAAAAATATAACTGAACAAGTTAATATACATCGGAAACCCTAGACAGTGAATTGAATATTGGATAGTGACACTAATATCTGGAACACAGAGGGGAAAAAAAACAAACAAACATACAAAGGGTCAGATAAACCAAACCAATAACAAACTCTAGTAATTTGACTATAGACTTGAGTAATTTCTCCTGAGGGAGAAAAAGGGAGTAGGGAGTTGGTAAGGGGACCCATAGACTCTGGAGGAGGATCATTGGTGCCTTGATGGTAAGATTGGTGTGGTAACATATACAGGAAGCTGTTATACCTTATACCTCTAAAGCATATACAACATTGTAAATAAATGTTACCTAAATTTAAAAAAAAAGATAAAAACAATGTCATTTATTATTATTGAATACAAAATCTCAAATTTCCCCAATAGTAATCTAGATCTCTGATTTTGCCTCTCCTTTTCCAAATCATAGCTAAATGAAGGAATATTCATAATATTTATGTGTAATGTCTTCTAAAACTTAAGTACATTTAATGGAAATATATATACAGCACAGCACACAAATATATCTGCAGAGCCAATGAAACTGTCATGGATTAAATTCAGTTATTTAACTGCCACTCTTCTCAGGAAATAAACTAGCAGCTCAGAAGTGCCAGCATTCCAACCTGTGCCTTCTCAGTCAATGTACCAACCCTTCTCCCTCCATGTAATTATCTTCTAAATGGATACTCTCTTCTGATACCAAATTGAAAGTTTCATACTTCGGGAAAGCATCTTGACACTCATTGTCCTTTGAGTAAGCATATATTTCAGAATAACTCTTAGTCTTTCACATGCCTGCTGAAAATATTCCTCGAAATATCTATTGTATTGTGATACATACATAGCAACTTGAAAATTAGAAAAAAATCAATGTTCCCCATTCAATGAAATACTGTTTCCTTCTATTAATCAGGTAGTTAAAAACAAAACTTTTTTTTTTTTATTTAGACAATCTGTATTTTATTTTATTTTTTTTTCAAATATTAAATTTTATTTTTATATTCCCCCATACAATTGCAAACCCCCCATTCTGACCCAATCCTTCCCCTCCCGCCCCCCACCCCCCAAAAAGTGTCTCTGGTTCATAGTAGTTTTTGTTGATTTTGATTTTCACTTTCTTATATTCATTTTCCTGGTCCCTTATTTAAGTTTTCTAGATTCCTGCTATGAGTGAGACCATCCGGTATTTTTTCTTTTTCTTTTTGGCTTATTTCGCTGAGCATGATCCCTTCCAGTGCCATCCATGTTGCTTTTTAAACAGTATTGTAGATTTCAGCTTAGAAGTTGCAGATATCTTAGATTTAACCTGTATATTTATTTTTGTGTTATTTAAAAGGCTAATATTATTTCATTTTCTAATTCTGTTTTATTGGCATATAAAATTATAAACTATTTTATATAATGATTTGAAATTTCAAAGATAACTATATCCATTTTGGTCCAAACAACTTATTAAAGTCTCTACTGAAACTTTATCTGTATAAATAATTTATAGGTCCCTTCTTTTCCTCAGGACTTTTTTTTCCTTGTCTTTTTGCACTTGCTACAATCTAATGTTAAAAGTGTTTTGTATTTATCCATTATTTGATTGAAATTTAGTTTCTGGTTTGCTAATAGATTCCACAGATGTTGAGCTTTAGCAAATACATTTTCTGCAGCTATTGAAATATTTTTCTTCTTTATTCAATCAATATAGTCAATCATTTTTTAGTTATTTTCAAATATTAAAATAACTTACATTCCTAGAATAAACTCACTTTTCTCTATAGTAATGCTAACTTCATTTGCATTTCTGTTTAAATGGACTAATATTCTATGTAGTATTTTTGCATCTATGCCCAAGGATAAATTAATCTTTACTATTAATACATAGGGATTTCATGTCATATTTGTTTTTTTTTACCAAAGTTACACACAACACAACAAAGTGAGAATTTTTTCCAGTTATCTCCATTCACTGGAAGCATTTAAAATACTGAAAATTTTATTCCTAAAGAATAAACATCTGGACTTGGATTTTGAGATTTCTTTGTGAGAAGTATCATAATTGGGGCCTCCCAGGCGGCGCAGCGGTTGAGCGCTGGGTTGCGAAGGAAGTGCGCCGGCCTCTGCGGCGCCGGTTCGATCCCCGGCTGCTCCCCACCGAAGGAGGGTCCCACATGGCGCGCAGACCTCTCCTGCCGCCCGCTGCTCCCTCAGCAGTGTACCTCGGTCCTTCTGCCTGCTCTGCTCCCCGCTCTGGCTCTGGTGAATTCTCTCGCCCTCCGGCTTCTGACTGTACCCAGTGCATGTATAAACCAAACAAACAAACAAACAAATAGATAAATAAGACATGCCTCTAGAAAATAAAAAAAAAAAGAAGTATCATAATTGTATATATTATATTTAACACATGGGAAAGTACTATTTTTTATTTCAATGCATCAATTTTGGATGGAATTTCAAAACATTATCTAAATTTTCAAATGTATTAGCATGAACTAGTTAATAATATTCTCACATTTATATTTGAAACTATGTTTACAACCATTCCTCATTCAACATTATTGTTTTCTGAGTTCCAAAAGTGACTTTAGTGTTTCTTTTGATGAGTCTCAAAAAAAGTAGTGACAACTTTTGAAGTCTTAGTTAAAAAAATAGCATTTGACTATGACTGTCATCTCTATGGTCTACTTTTTTAACTAAATTTCACTTCTACATAGTCTACATTGGGTCTAAGTGTTCTCAGTCTACTTTTGAAATGACTCCATAAATCATTGCATTTTAGTCTTCTTTATTAACATTTACATGTGTGCTATAAATTTGCTTCTAAGTGACATTAGCTTCATTTGACAAGCTAGATAAATAGTGATTCTACTATAATTAAGGTCAAATATTTTTCTATTTTTCATAGTGACTTCATTATTAACCCATAGATTATAAAAATTATATTGCTTAATTTTCCCAAATAGAGATAATTTCTCATTATCTTTTAATTGTGGATTTCTAAGGTATATTAATTGCATTAAGAGACTAGACAATGTAATTTTTCACTTATATGACTTTTACTTTCTACATTGACCTATAAGTGGCAAATTTTGGAAGATCTTCCATATTTCATGGAAAAGAATATATAATCAACCCCTACGTTTGCAATTCATTAATAGATAAATCAGCTAAAATTTATTAAATGTATCACTCAAATCCTCCATATTTTTACTTATTTATCTCTGCTTATTCTGTCAGTTACTGAAGGGATGAATTCAATTTCCAAACATCATTGAGGACTTTCTGTCTGTTTTTTATTCTGTAGATTTTGCTTTGCATATTTTTGTTCATAAAAGTTTAGAAAAAAAAAAATCTAATCATATTGAAATGCCTCTTTATCTTTAATAATTCTTTATATTACTGTAGCTATTGCAGCTTTAATATGGTTGGTGAGTTATAGTATATTTTACAATATGTCCAACATATTATAAAATATGTCTCTTTTAAGTTGTATATTAAAATAATCTGTTAGTCTTTTAATTGAAGCACCTAATTTACATTTAATTAAAATACTCATTGTATTAGGTGTAGCATTTCTATTTTTAATTTTTTTCCTTCAATTTTTCTTTCTAAGAGTTTTATCTCTACAGTCTCACATTATTAATTTAGGGATTTATTCAATATACATTTATTATCACATGATAAATTGTATGATAAATTGTATATTCACTTCTTGGATAGACAAAGAATTTAGAACATTTTAACTCCTCATACCCTCCCCCAACTTATTGCTTACTTTGCTGCATAGTTTAATTTTATATATGCAATTTAAGCACCGTAAAGAATTGTCATTTTTATACAAATTTATTCACATGAGCATTCTTTCCACCATTGATTACTTATTGAAACTTTAAATTTCCTTGTGGGATTATTCCCCTGAGCTTGAAAAATTTCTCTTAGTAATTCATATACAACAGCTCTCCTTTTGGCATCTTAGTTTTGTAAGGCAGAAATTGCCTCAACTATATCTTTATTATTAAAACCTGTTTTTACTAAATATAAAATTCTCAGTAGGCATTTCCTTTTTTTCACCCCTTGGAACATAGTCTGTTGTTTTCCATTGTTTCTCTTAAGATGTCATTTTCAGTTTTATTGTTGCCCAATTAGTGATAATGTCTTCTTACTCTCTACTTATCTTTCTTTGACTTTAGTATTCAGCAATCTTACAGTAGGTGTATCTAGATTGGCTTTGCTTTGTATTAATTCTTTGTGAGATTTATAGAGATTATTAAATCAATAGTTTGGTGAACAATGATCAGTCAATATATCTTCAAATATTGTCCTTTCTCATTTTCAGTTATTTCTCCTTCATTGAATCCAGTCAGTCTTTTAAAAAATATTTTTAAAAAATTTTATTTATGCATACAAGAACTGGGGTATAGGCCAGAAGTGAGGGGGGTGAGAGGATTCACCAGAGACAGAGTGGGGAACAGAACAGGCAGATCAACTGAAGCACACTTCTGAAGGGAGCAGTGGGAGAGGTAGGAGAGGTCTGCTGCATCATGTGGGTTGCTCCCTGGCAGGGATAGAACTCGTGCTGCAGAGACTGCGGAACAGCTGCACAGGCTGCATCTTAAACCCTTCCGCTACCAGGGAGGCCATAAAAAATATTTCATTATACCATTATCTAATTTTTTTCATTTTGCCCATATATATGTATTGCTTTGCAAATTTCTTCTGACCTAAATTACAGGCGCCAATATTTCTCTTCTGTTGAATATGTTATTAACCACATCTGCTGAGCTATTAATTTTAATTATCAATATTTTTACAGATTGATTTCTCTACTAAAGTCTCAATGTTATCTTTTTAATTCTTTGAAAATATGATCATATTCTT
>NW_023603532.1:0-6490 GCF_014898055.3 Talpa occidentalis | reverse complement strand
ACTACGAATCTTGTCTGGAAAATACCATAGTGGTACTGAACCACCTGGCAGAATGTGGCTACAACGTGTCACCTAACAAGGCACAGATACGCAAACAAACGGTGACGTATTTGGGGTTTGAAATCAAGAAAGGCAGACGGAGCCTGATGACGGAAAGAAAACAGGTAATTTCAGCCCTTAGAATCCCCAGTAACTGGCGACAGTTGCGCGGATTTTTGGGTATGGCGGGGTTTTGTAGGATTTGGATTCCTAATTTTTGACTAATAGCAAAACCTTTATATGATGCTCTCAAAGGCCTGGACTCTGAACCTTTGTCTTGGACTCCAGATTGTCAAAAGGCTTTTGATGAAATAAAAGTAAAGTTGATTTCAGCACCAGCATTAGGGCTTCCGGATCTGAGGAGGAAGCCATTCAGACTTTATGTACATGAGAGACAGGGGGTTGGCCTAGGAGTGCTGATCCAATTGTTGGGGCCAGAAATGCAGCCCGTTGCATATCTGTCCAAACAATGGACCACACCCACTAAGGGATGGCCTCCATGTTTGCGTGCTGTGGCTGCCACTTGTGACCTCCTACATGAGGCAGAGAAGTTTACACTGGGTCAGCCCATCACTGTGTGTGTGCTTGTAAATAAACCTTTTATTAACCTTTTGTGTGTGCCTGTAGTGGAGTATTCATAAGACCCTTTTAAGTGCGCGGGTGAGGACCCACAGCCAGGCAACCTGTTTTATATCGGGGTTGCTCTATAACAATCTCACTACTTGCAAAAAATGTATAAATAAAGAACCTGCTGAGCCTCTCGGCAGAAGATACTAACACCTCACCAAGTGTCGGTGCCTCCTCATTCCCTTCCCCTCAGCCCCTAAGTTTCAGTTCATTGTTTTCGCAGAGGCAGTCTCATCCTTTCAGGAACCCCTGACACGACATTTTGCCCGGAGGCTGGTCCCGACATTAGTCTAAACTTTATAGGTTAGTTAGAGATAATCTCTTTGTCTCTCTTCCCCCAGGTAACTTCCTGCCCTTTGTTTCCCTCAGCCCTTAGTTAATTGTTCACCATGGCAAACTTAGAAATGTTAGTTGCAGACACATAGGCTTTTTTGCTAGTAATACAGTAACTGTTGGATTGTTTAAAGTAAATAACTATTTTGAAAAACATTTGTTTAGCAACTGTGCCTTCTTTAAGACAAAGAATAATAAATGTTACACCTCTGCCGGAAGGCAAACAGACCCTGGCTGCCTCCTGAAAAAGAGCATGTGATGATTATTATCTTCCTACCTTATGCTTGTGCACTCACGATTTGCTTAGTATAAGGACTGCTGAGACCCTCAGCAGGATGATGCCTGCACCCTGACTGTTTGCGTCTCCTCATTCGCCCTTGCCCCTCCCTTACCATTTCTCTACAATTGCGCCCACACCTTCCCATCCTTCAGGAACCCCTGACACCCAGGACTGCTGCAGCTGGCTCCCAACAAGCAGCAGCCCACAAAGGAAGACTCTGTCCTTCCTGGGGGTTCAGGTATTCGTCTCTCAGTGCTATGAAGCTGTCGGAGCGCCACTGTGGCCTGAGTGCAATCCCTGGCCAGGAAGCATCACGCCACCAAAAAAAGGCAAACGGTTAGAAAAGATGAACCCAGTAAGGTGACAGAACACACAATCAGTATAGACACAAAACTCAGTTGTGTATCTAAAAACCCTCATTAAGACCCATCAGAAAGCATCCATAGGAAAATTGTACAATTGCATCAAAAAAGAATGAAATACCTGGGGGGAAACAGTTAATGAAGAAAAACCTGTACACTGAAAAAACTAGAAAATGACGGTAAAATAAATGAAAAGCAGAAATAAATGGAAAGATACTCTGTGCTGTGATGGGAATAGGTAATAGTATGAAATGTGCAGACTTCCCAGAGCAAACCACAGGGTCAGCGCAGCCTGATCCCACAGCAGCTTTCCCAGAAACTAACCCTCCTGAAGCACTGGGGTGGGGGGCCGCAGAGGCCCAGAAGCACCGACTCCCCAGAGTGAAGCTGGAGGCATCTTGCTCCCTGACTCAAAACTGTGAACCAAAACACAAAGTCTCCACTGGAGGTAATTTCGTAGATAACGAAAGTGAGGATCTGAACCCAGGAAGCGGTCAGTGTTATTCTGGGCGAACCACGCCAAACAACAAATCTGAATTCAGTTCTCCGGAAAGAGTCGCGGACATTAAGGATGTGATTGTCCTGGGCAGGGGCTTCCATTCCAACCGGCCCAGCCTAAACAGACGCTGATGCAGGAAGATCTTCTTCCTTCTGAAGGACGCCTGGAGAGATGCAAAGGTTGAGCGCCCTCCTCACATCCTCTCCCCTGCCTCCAGGGCCACAGAGGGGTGAGAAGCGGGGGGGGGGTAGCTGCTCAGACCGGGCCTCGGGGTAGCTTTGCCTCCAGCCGGCTACTAGACCAGGGCGGGGGAGAGGGTCGTCAGGCCCAGAAAATGCTCCCTGCTCCCCAAACTCCATGTAAACCCGCTGTGGTAAACACACCCAGGCCGGGGCGCAGAAGCGCCCGGAGGGGTGGGGGTGGGGGTGGGGGTGGGGGTGGCGGCGCAGGAGGCCGTGCTTCAGCCCCTGGAGGCGGACACGGAGGGTCACGCTCAGGAACGAGTCCGGACCCCTCTATTCCTCCTGGCCCAGTACGAACCCCAAATGCCCCCCAGTTCTCCACATCCAGCCCTCGCGCCCTGGGTCCTCCACTGCCCTCCGCGGTCAGCCAACCTCAGGGAGGTGTCCTCAGCTCCCCTCGCCCTCGCTCACCTCCTCTGCGGGCCCGAGGGGAACCCAGATAAATGCATAGATGATGACTCCTGGCTGGATCTAGAGAGACCAGGTCCCAGCAGCCCCAACCCACCCCAAAGTCCCAGAAGCCGGAGGGAGCAAAGCAGCCTCGACTGCACTGCGCGGATGCGTGGTCTGGGGGTGCAGCGCAGGTGCGGCGGGGTGGGACGGGCAGGTGGGGCGGCCATGCCCGCTGCGCAGGCCCGCTGCTGCCGGACAAGTTGGGAAATCAAACTCAAACAGAGGCAAATAGCCCTGTCTTCTCCAAAACTATGTCAATGAAAACTCCAGAAAGCCACTAAAACAGCAAAACGGGTCTACTTGGATTTAAAAACTTGCTCAGGGCCTCCCTGGTGGCACAAGGGGTTAAGACGCAAGCTATGAAGCCATCCGTCGCCTCTGCAGCACGAGTTCGATGTCAGCCAGCCAGGAGCTACCCCACATGGCGCAGCAGACCTCTCCTGTCTCCCCGCTGCTCCCCTCAGCAGTGTGTTTCAGTCAATCTGCCTGTTCGGTTCCCGGCTCTACCTCTGGTGAATCTTCTCACCCCCCAGAACTCTGGCCTGTACCCCAGTTCTTGTAGGCATAAAATAAATGAATCTTCAAAAAATAAAAACTTGCTCAGGATTATTTAGCAGTGACCACAGATGACTCACCAAACCCGCCCCTCCTCCGGGGGGAGACAAATGGGGCGCTCTCCACAGCCCCTTCCAGCAGTGCTACTATCAGTCTTGGGTGGAGCCAAAGCTCTTTGATCATATTTCTGTCATCATAATTAACACGATTACTTTTCTATTTAATGTAATAGAGCCTTCCACTTGATTTTAGAGCCCAGGCGTACAGGGAAATACTTTTGTGGCTACAAGTCACAGAAAAACCTGACTTCAACCATAAGGAAAATCTAGTTTACTTAGGAATGCTCGAGAAGGCTGGGACTGTTCCAGTCCCACGTTCTTTCTGTCCCTCTACTCTGCTATCACTGGCTCTAGGGCAAGGGAGCACCCTGGGATGTGGCAGGACGGCTGGCCCAGTTGCAGGCATCAGGGGACAGCCCAATAGTCACAAAAGGATAGAGAGAAGCAAAAAGCCTCTTCTTACACCTTTCTTCCCTACCAGGAAGGGGGGATATTTCCACGTAGCACCAGCAGAATTCCTTTTACGCACACTGGACAACACCGGGTTATACGTTTTTCCTCGACCACCTCTGGTAAGGGAATGGACTCCTGCACTGGAGCCAATCGTGAGATGTTCCCTAGAGTTAATGTATTATTCAACGTAATTGGGTTCCCTCAGGAAAGAAGGGAGGGAAACGCCCAGACAGTCTTCCATGTGGAGAAGATGTGTGATGTGTCCTCAAACAAGTGAAAGGCAAGTGAAGAGTAGGAAGGAAGGAGAAGAGACAAGCAAAGAAGAGGCAGGAGGGGAGAGGGGAGGAAGGAAGGATGGAAAAAAGATGAATTTACTTTATAACTAAATTCATATCTTTATGACTTACTTACAGTGCAGGTAGTTTTAAAACTTTTTTCAGCAATAGAAACTTTCATATAAAAAACATAAAATCTTGGTTTTTGTCATTCTGTGGGTCAGCGAAACAAAGATAACCATTTTCCATCTATTATAAAAGTAACAGACACCAGATTTTTTTGTCTTATTCCTGTTTTAATTCTTGGGGAAAAAAATGTTCCTTGCCATTCTAGCGTGAAGACAAGCACTTTCTTTGGAGGAATTTTAGGGAACTGGACAAAACTAAATAATATGCTTCTGCCAAAGTTAATTTTTTCAAGGCAGTAATGTCTCCCAAAACTCTTTTGGGACTGCCCTGTGAAATGCTCTTTGGATGCTTAGGCATTGTTGGTAGAATCTCAGGAACCATGTTCTAGAAGGCCCAGGTTGTGGAGGCTTCCTTCTGTGTATCTGGTCCATGAAGCCAAGACAGGAGACGCACGTCAGAAACCAAGAGACAAAAGGTGCAGAATTATACACCTCCCCACGAAGTCTAAAAGTAGAGGTGCTCAGTTAAGCAGTGGGTAGCAAGGTGTGGACCTATTTTCACCACCTTGCTACCAGATGGATCCAAGTCATTTTCAAGTTGGTTTTTTGTTTTTTTTTTTTTTTAAAGATTTATTTAGAGGTGCAGGAGGGTGAGCGATTCAACAGAGACAGAGCAGGGAAGCATACACAGGCAGTTGGACTGAAAACACTGCTGAAGGGGGCAGCAGGGCGAGGCAGGAGAGGTCTGCCACGCCATGTGGGTAGCTCCCTGGCCAGCCGGGAATCGAAACGTGTGCTGCCAGAGGCTACGGACAGTTCATAGCACTGCGTTCAAACCGCTGTTGTACCATGGGGAGGTCCCAGTTTCAATGTTTTGACAATGAAACTCACCTGGGTATGTGTGGTTTTGCTTTGTCATGTGTAGATACTCCCCAAAGTTAAATGAAACCCTTGAATTGGTGTCTTTAAAAAGGCTATTGCTGTAATATGTAATATACTGTAATGTGTGCTTCAGTTTCATGTCAACTTGAAACCAACCTCACAGCCCAAAAAGACCTATCTCCCCAATCACAGATCTCCTGGAGCTAAGGACTGAATCCGAACGAAGGGCACCTTGACCCCCAAACAAAACTCCATTCCCTTCAGACGCTTCCCCTTAAACTTCCTTCTGATAGACAGAGATGGTTCCCACACATCTTCAAATTCATACGCTCATGAATTATTTATCAATATACACATAATACACACAGAAATCCATAGCACACATGCATGCACATATATACTCACATCTGTGTGTCTGTGTCCGTGTATGTGGCTTTGAATCTTGCTTTTTACTTAGTAGTGCTATGACTTGCAGAAGTTGCCATGTCAGCATGTATTGGTCTATCTCCTGCTGTTAAAAACCGCACAAAATATTACATAATATGTATATACTTTAATTTATCTAATTCTTTTTTTTTATAGAGGCCATGTTTATTTATTTATTTATTATTGTTTGTTTGTTTTGTTCATACAAGCACTGGGTACAGTCAGAAGCACGGGGGGTGAGAGAATTCACCAGAGCCAGAGCGGGGGAGCCAGAGCAGGCAGAAGGACCGAAATACACTGCTGAGGGGAGCAGTGGGCGGCAGGAAAGGTCTGCGCACCATGTGGGACCTCCTCCGGTGGCCGGTGGCCGGGGAGCAGCCGGGGATGGAACTGGC
The DNA here is from genome assembly GCF_014898055.3 of Talpa occidentalis. Taxonomy (NCBI): domain Eukaryota; kingdom Metazoa; phylum Chordata; class Mammalia; order Eulipotyphla; family Talpidae; genus Talpa; species Talpa occidentalis. The sequence goes on along the minus strand of NW_023603532.1, from coordinate 482 downwards.
ACCGCAGAGGCCGCGGGTAGCTTCGCAGCCCAGCGCTCAACCGTTGCGCCCCGGGGAGGCCCAATAAAATAAATCTTTAAAAAAAATTTAAAAAAAAAAAGGCGGCACAGTTACTAGTGTTGGAATGAACTAGTAAGGTTTAAATTCTGAAATTTTTCAAGAGGTAATTTCAGGATTCTTTTTCAGCATTGTCTTTCTTTTTGGGGGCTAAAATTGTGTCATGGAGTCCAGCTTAGTAGAAAAATAACTTTAAATAATAATACTATATACACAATAGTTCATTGAGAAGGAATAAACTGACAAATCCAATAGGTCATAACAATACCAATGTGCTTAAAAACTAACCAAAAATGTTAGGAAATTCAGAACACTTTGTTTTTCTAGGTTGCTTTTAACACTTTAGCCAAAATAAAGTGATTTCATAGTGATAAATATCAGGAAGATAAGTATCATTGTTTTAACTCTATGTATATTACATATAT
>NW_023603530.1:0-35525 GCF_014898055.3 Talpa occidentalis | reverse complement strand
TTTAATTCACTAGATTGGAACTGTAAAGAGAAACCTGTGTTGCTCTATATTTCAAAGACTTTATGATTCGTTATTCTAAAATGCAAGATTTTATGTAACTAAATTTTATACAGGTGTAAAAATTTTATATATTTCATATACATTTTATATAACTTACATTTATACATTTATGTACATGCATACATTAAAAAACTGAGGCCTTGTTTTTTGGTGTTAAATAAAAATTTAACATAACAAGACATGGTACTCCTTTCTGGTGTATGGAAGAGAGGAAAAATGGCATTTCCTCACATTATTTTTGGGTTTTCTAGGTCTTTGTGGATCCCCTTTCAGTAATTGACATGGAGTTCATTGCTGGTACTTTGTTTCCAGCTATTGACAAAAATATTGTTAAGAAAATGGTTGCTTTCAACAATCAAGTAAGTACCTACTTATATTATTAGTTTTGTTTTTTCCTCTTTTTGACCCACCTTTTCTCCATATGGGATGCTATCAAATTACCAGCTTCTCTAAAAATAAATCACTTATAATTCCAAAGTTTGTATAAATGTAAGCTCATTTGGGCCTCTCCTGGTGACACAATGGTTCAGTGCTGGGCTGGGAGGCTGCCCTCAGCCTCTGGGGCGCTGGTTTGATCCCCAGCCACCGGTGAGGGTCCCACCTGCCGCCCGCTGCTCCCTCAGCAGTGTATTTAAAAAAAAAAAAAAAGTAAGCTCATTTGAGAGTTACATTATTTCACTTCTATTGTGTGTATTGATTTTAATCTTTTTCGGTTATCCCTGGCACTTGTAAGTCTAGGTTGGGAGGAGACATCTGAATCCAGTCTATTAATTTCTCTTTCAGATTGCATCACATTTGTTGTATACTGATAGTATTTACTGCAAATGCCCACTGGTGGGCCATGTTTCCCATTAACGGTATTTTCATTTTAGATTGATCATGAAGTAACTGTCGAGAAGAAATGGGGGCAAAAAGGAGGACCCTGGGAATTCAACCTCCGTGATCTTTTCCGCTGGTGTCAGTTGATGCTGGTTGACCAGTCCCCGGGGTGTTATGATCCTGGTCAGCATGTGTTTTTGGTCTATGGTGAAAGAATGAGAACCAGGGAAGACAAAGAAAAGGTGAGCTTAACACTTGCGCTTTGAGTTTCTTTCTCTTTGAAAATTGATTTCTTCTTAAGGGAGAGAATGGGCATATTCATTCATAATACTAACCTGTAGAACTGCTTGGAAATTCAGAATTAAAAGTAAAAAAAAAAACAAAAAAAACAAAAAACACATAATCTAACAGTTATATATCTTGAGTCTCTTTCTTTGGAGGAGACACACTGCTTATCCACCTAAATCACCATGATTACTTATCCATCTAAATTACCATGGTTGCAGACCATCTTAAAACAGTATTGCCTCCAGCAGTAAAGAACTGGGTCATCTTCATCTTTCGAGGCACAAGGGGGAGCAGCAGGAGGAGATAGGTAGTCTCCAATAGAAGAGGAAAGTTTCTGTTTTTAAAGGTCAAGTTACAAAATATTTAAAATTTATAAGCATAAATAAATAGATAAAGTATAAATAACCTTTTAAATTTGGAACTACATTTTATTTTTTATTTTATATTTTTACTTCATTTTTCATTTTTGTACAGTGTATTTACATCTCAGTTAAATAACTTTTTTAATAAAGTATAAATAGGGCCTCCCTGATGGTGCAAAGGGTTAAGCACAGCACTGTGAAGCTATCTGCAGCCTCTGAAGCACAAGTTCGATCCCCTGGTCGCCCAGGGAGCTACCCACATGGCACAGCAGATCTCTCTTGTCTCGCCCGCTGCTCCCCTCAGCAGTGTATTTCAGTCAGTCTGCCTGTTTGTTCCTTACTCTTGTCTCTGGTGAATCTTCTCACCCCCTGCACCTCTGGCCTGTACCTCAGTTCTTGTATGCATAAAGTAAATATCTAAAAAATAAAGTATAAATAAATGATACAGATTTTCTGTATCTAAATGAAAACAATAATACCTATTCATAGAAAGTGACACTAGAATTCCCAGCTGATGAAGCTGTAATTGTGTGCATTTTGCTTTTTTAAATGATATTTATAGTCCATTCTCACTGACTGTTCACAACAGCTGCACCAGGACCTCTTATAGGTGAGGATCCCAGGACTCAGAGTTCCAGAGACCCAACAGGAGCAAGTGGGAAAGCCTGCTGGCCAGCCTTGAGATTTCCACTTCGTTGCTCTTTTCTACATCACAACTATTTAAAAACAAATTAGTTAATATACAAATGTTTTAGAAGCAGTGTCCTCCTGTTGAAATGTGAAGATTTGGCTAATCCTTGCCAAATACGGTTTTCACATACCTTCCATTATGTTGCTGAATGCCCTTTTTATATGGTGTATAGAATCTACCTAGATTTTAATAACTCATTTATTATAAGCAGTGGCTTATAGTCATTAGGGGAAAATGTTCAACTAATATGTTTTTCCATTTTTTTTAAAGATTCATTTATTTTATGCAAGAACTGGGGTACAGGTCAGAAGCGTGGGAGAGTGAGAGAATCCACGAGAGCCAGAGCAGGGAGCAGAACAGGCAGATGGAGCAAAGACACTGCTGAGGGGAGCAGCGGGCAAGGCAGAAGAGGTCTGCTGCGCCACATGGGGTTCTCCCTGGCTGGCGGGGAATCGAACTGGCGCTGCAGAGGCTCCGAACAGCTTTGCAGCATGGCACTCAACCGCTGCACCACTGGGGAAGCCCTGTTTTTCCATTATTATTGATAATATTGTTTATATACCAGCAGCTTAGTAATTACAGTGTATTTATTATCACCAGACATTGCCCCCCCCCCAATAGGGTAATTAATGTTAGACAGGTCACTGCAGGGTGTGGAAGGTTTCCTTCACTCCTCCAAATAGAGTACTTTTATTTTCTCAGGGAAAAAAATGTTCGAAAAGATAATGTAAGAAGAAAGGTTATAATGGGGAGCATTCAATTAAATTGATTTTGACTTTATGAAACTACATAAGCCCGCTAGTCAGTGAAAGAATTTGTAATGTTAACCCTTTGGTAGATTATCAGGGAAAAGAGATTATATGATTTAAAATGGAATATTTAAATAATTGTCTGGACCCAGAGAGAGGTGGCAAGAACACTTTCTCCTGTGCTGCTTTTGGACTTATGTTTGACACTGTTTATGGTTTTATCTATTTATTTTATTTTCTGCCTTCAGTCCATTGTACAATGACTTATATAGTTATTACTGTTTTGTTAAAACAGTTTTCCTGCTTCTGTGAACTGAAAGTATTTTCACAAAACTTTCACCCTGCCTCGTAACTCCTCTTAAATTTATAAAATACATTCAGAGGAAAAATAGTGTTAACAGTAAGTCTTCTAACTGTATTCCTGCTAACAAAATATATAACTGAATGTAAATTATTGATTAGAGGATAAACTTTGCTTGTCATTTCTACATAAATATTTATCCAAGATATTGTGGTATTTCTGGAGTCAAACTGACTTTGATTTAAAATAATTTACCTGTTGGGGCCTCCCTGGTGGCTCAGGGGTTAAAGTCTTAGTGCTGTCAAGCTATCATCAGCCACTGCGGCAGGCATGAGTTTGATCCCAGCCAGGGAGCTAACCCATATTGAGCTAACCCACATGGTACAGCAGATCTCTCCTGTCTCGCCCGCTGCTTCCCCTTAGCAGTGTGTTTCCGTAGATTTGCCTGTCTCTGGGAAATCCTCTTAACCCCTGCACCTCTGGCATACACCCCAGTTCTTGTATGCATAAATAAATAAAATAAATCTTTAAAAAATGTATATGTAATTACCATATGAACTAGTCCTATAACTCCTGTGAATCCTTTTATGCCTGACCATAAACAGAAACAATACTTATTTTGCAAGGCTACAAGGATCAGAAATAATCGATTAAAGTACCTCATACAATGGCTGCTACATAGTAGATGTTTATAATTACATGGACATTGTTCTTCATAATCTTCATATTACCCAGTCTCTTCTACCTTCTTTTTTTAGGCGGTTTCTTGAATGATAAATGCAAATTTAGCTTTCATTTTTAGATTTGCCATCGTATCTATGTCTTTATTTTAATTTATGGTGCATTTTCATTGGAATCTCAAATATTTTGAGGCTAAATTTGCTTTCATTCTGAAGAAGTAAACAAATGTAGTCTATCCTTTATATAAAAGAAAATTCAAAAGAATGAGGAAATAGTGACTGGTGTTCTCAGAATATTATGAGTTATACTGCTGTGCACATTTCCTAGAAGAATGCCTTCAAGGGGGCATGTACTGATTTGTATTTTGATTGCACATTCTTCTTCCTTTAGGTTGTTAATGTATTTAAGGATGTATTTGGTTCAAATTCCAAGCCATACATGGGAACCAGATTATTTCACATCACTCCTTATGATGTTCAGGTAATACTAGAGTAATCTTTCACAGTTTTCTATGGTTTCTTCTATTTGTAGACACGCTTGTGAATCTCACGGTCGTGTCTTTTTCAGCTGGGCCATGCAGTCCTTTCCCGTGGCAGCTATGTACCACCCCCATCCCGCCGTCCCCTGTTGCTTCTACACCAGTCCTTACAGTCTCTGGAATCAGTTATGAAGTGTGTACAGATGAGCTGGATGGTCATCCTTGTGGGCCCAGCTTCTGTGGGCAAGACTAGCTTGGTCCAGCTTCTGGCACACCTTACCGGTCACACATTGAAGATCATGGCTATGAATAGTGCAATGGACACTACAGAGCTTCTGGGAGGATTTGAGCAGGTAATGGGATTGCCTTCACATTTGCAGGCAAAAACAATCTGTGGTCTGATTGATAGTCTTCTGTGTTGGTTATAGCAGTATTCTTTGACTTTGGCCAATGACTATGTGGAGTTCGTGTGCTCTGAAAATTGTAGGTTGATCTTATACGGCCTTGGAGGCAACTGCTGGAGAAGGTGGAGGGCACTGTAAGGGCACTGCTAAGAGATAGCTTCCTTATCAGTTCTGATGATGCAGAAGTAGTGCTTCGTGCTTGGAGTCATTTTCTTCTGACCTATAAGCCCAAGAGTCTTGGAGAAGGTGGTAAAGATGTTACAATGGAGGTTGTCAACAAGCTGGAAGCAGTATTACTGCTTATGCAGAGACTCAACAATAAAATCAACTCATATTCTAAGGCAGGTATGTATGTATCAAACATTTATTATTGCCACAGTGCCATTTACAAGTAATATATTTTTTAATATAATACCCATAATTTTTAGTATTTAATGATTATGTACTACCAGTACCTGGAAATCTTTGTCTTAGGAAGTAAGATGAACCTGATATAAAGTATTTAGAATTGGTGATACTAAACAAAGCAAACAGGAAATTGGTAACTAAGCTAATTTGTTTCTTTTTGATTGCCATGGCTTGAAATTAAGTGCTATGAATGTGCCATTTCAGAGTTTACCAAACTAGTGGATGAATTCCGAAGCTTTGGGGTGAAGCTTATGCAGTCAGCCAGTGGACATAGCCACGGCACATTTGAATGGGTTGACAGCATGTTAGTTCATGCCCTCAAGTCTGGAGACTGGCTTCTGATGGACAATGTTAACTTCTGCAAGTAAGGACTTCATGCCTAATCACTAATGGGCTGGATTGAAATTTGGGATATACTTGTTAAAGTAGTAATCGGGTAGAAATTGTGTGTTTTTTTGTAAAAGATTTATTTATGTATACAAGAAGTGGGGTATAGGCCAGAGGTGCAGGGTGGCGGGTGTTAAGAGGATTCACCAGAGATAGAGTGGAAACAGAACAGACGGACTGACTGAAATAAACTGCTGAGGGAAACAGTGGGCTTGACAGGAGAGGTCTGCTGCACCATGTGGGTAGCTCCCTGGCAGGCCAGGTATCGAACTTGTGCTGCAGAGGCTGCACATAGCTTCACATTGCTGTGCTTAACCCCTTGCTCCATCAGGGAGACCTTCCACTGTTTTCTTAACTAGAAACTCATCCTCAGCCATATTCTATACCTTTCTCTGTGAGCTGAAAAAAACAGTGGTAGTGAGTCATCCAGACAGCTGCAGGATTTAGTTCTGTGTGATAGTTTTGAGCTGAACTGAAAGTTAACAAAATTGATGACTTTCCCAGCTAATATCCTTTGAATTAGACTTTTTATTTAACATCAGAATTTTTCCTTTTGTTGGAATCATTTTTTAAAAAAGATTTATTTATGTTTACAAGAACTGGGGTACAGGCCAGAGTTTCAGAGGGGGAGAAGGTTCACCAGAGACAGAGCAGGGAGCAGAACAGTCAGACAGACTGAAAACACTGTGAGGAGAGCAGCAGATGAGACAGGAGAGGTCTGCCGTGCCATGTGGGTATCTCCCTGGCTGGCTGGGGATCGAACCCGCACTGCAGAGGCTGCAGACAACTTCACAGCACTGTGCTCACTGCAGAGGCTGCAGACAGCTTCACAGCACTGTGCTCAACCCCCTGCACCACCAGGAAGGCCCTGGAATCATTTTTTAGTGCAGATTTTTTAAATGGAGACTTAGCACAGGGCAAACATTTAGTCAATGTGATGAGTGCTTATCAGTTTTTATTCTAAAGTAAGGAAAAGGACAAGTCTAAAACTGCTGTACTGATGCAGTTAGCACAGGAGGAGCTGCTATAGGTCAGATAAAGCATTTCTGTACCTGGAACTATTTTTATCGTAATGTTTCAAATTAAAATTCATTCACCTTTAAATGGATTGGGTAATTTTGGGAGGTTGGGGGTGGGAAAGAGAACTTCTTACTGCTTGCTTTAATATCATTGACTGTTTCCTTAATTCCATTTACTTGCTCAAATGTTTTGTGTATTTTTTCTGGACTGTGTGCCTTGGGGGATTCAAAATTAATCTATGGGGGATCTACTCTTGAAAGAGATCTTAATTCCATGTGGAGAGTGATCCATGCTGAAAGGAAGATATGGTTCAAGAGCAATGGGAGGCTTGTGCAGTGAAAACATGTGAGCCTGTCCACCTTTTGAATTCTCTCTGCAGCCCATCAGTGCTGGACCGTTTGAATGCTTTGCTTGAACCTGGAGGTGTCCTCACTGTTAGTGAGAGAGGAATGATAGATGGATCCACTCCCACAATAACACCAAATCCCAATTTCAGGTATTTATGCCTTTTAAGTTCTGCCTAAGCATCCGACAGCAAAAGTAAACATTTGGTAGAACCTTCTTACCTAATATAAATGGGGTCATATGACATATGAAAATGGTCAGTCATATAAGCATGTTCACTCATTCATTAATCCAGTTTATTATTCAGGCTCTAGTTTTGCTAAGCACTGGGGAGACTCTGGGGTAAAGCAGTAAACACATGAAGTGAAGTCCTTGCTTTGGGTTGATGGTTAAAGATGAAACCAGAGAGACCACTTCGATAAGCCTTTGCCTTTATTCAGGCAAGAAATAATGATAGCTTAGCCTAACATGGTCAAATTAGTGGGACTTAATAAGGGTTGGGAAAAAGAGGAAGCAAGGATGACACGTATGTTTTGGGCTTAAGTTAATGGGGATGTCATTCATTGAGAAGGGCGGCCTGGTAAGGGAGCACATTTGATGTTGGATGGGAGGGTTAGCAGGAAATCAACTTTTAGTGTTGGAGATATGTGTTCCATGTTAGATAGCCATTAGGTGGAGATCTTGATGGGCATTGAATAGGTGAAACTAGCTATTTCAGAATACACTGCTCCTTTTTCTGCTCTATATATGTGGTTTAGAATGAAAAATTACCACTGCCTGATTGGGTACTATCTGAAAGTAAGAATTTTAAAGTTTTTAGCACTAAAGACAGGTGCACTCAACATACAATTCTTAGTTGGGAAGTAAAGTTAAGTTTAAAGAAAATGATATGCTGTATTGATGCAAAGTTAAGCAAGATGAGCAACATAGGTTTTGCTCTTACAAGTTATTGCTGAGCTGCACCATTGGTTGTACTGGGATTTTAATACTTTTTCCTTTTGAATTGCAATGTTGCTAGACTTTTTCTTTCAATGGATCCTGTTCATGGAGAAATATCTCGAGCCATGAGAAATCGTGGACTAGAAATCTACATTTCAGGAGAAGGGGATGGGAACATCCCTGATGACCTGGATTTGAAAGTTCTGCTGCACAGCATTGGGTTGGTGGGGGATCATGTGTGTGACACTCTCTTGGCTCTACATACAGAAACACAAAGCACCGTTGTAGGTAAAGTATTTGACTCCTAGAGCTCCTTGCAGAGTTTTATGCTATAGAAATTCATGTTTCATTGACCACTAGGGAGTTTTTATATTTAGTGTACACAGAAGTAAAAATTACCAGGAAAGCCTGTTAAAAATGTAGCTATGCTGGTACCTTTCTTCCTCTAAGAGATTTAAGTTCAGTGGGTCTGGATCAGGTGCATGAATGCATTTTAAAGAAGGTACCTGGGTAATCCTCATGGATGTACTTGGAGGCCTGCGTTTGGAAAAATACGACTCTCGATAGTTTGTACCTCATAATTTCAGGGCCATTATTGATTCTCCTGAAGGTGGAATAAAGCAGTAACTTTCAACTGTTAGTTGGTACTTCTAAATTTTGTAATATACAAGGAAGAGCAACAGAACAGCAACATGATAATATGAAAACTCTATTTACTAAGTAACCAGTATATGTTAGGTCCAGTGTTCCCATTTTACAAATACGTCTCAGAGAAGTTGAGTAACTCAAAGCTGAGATCTGATTTAGTAATGACAACTACAACTTGAAAGTAGATCTGTTGGTTTTCAAAGCCAGTGATTTTTGTATGTTTTTTGCCATCTTCATTGTGTCAACTTTAGATTAAGGGTCTATGTGATCAGGTTTTATCTCACTTACAAATGCATCATCTGGTTATTTCCTGAAAATATCAGTACTGATAAGCGGAGAGAGAAAGGAGGGACAAATGGTATATGAATGTTCCTGTGAGTTCATTGTGTGCTAGTGAGACCCTAGAGTCCACTTAATAGAAGGCTTTCTAAAATAAGTATTTGGGTGGATTTGAGTGGAAAGGTGACATTTATTTATTTCATTGGAGATTTTATAGAATATAGTGCTCACAGATGACAATATTTTTTCTTTCTAGGATCTCCAGTATCTTCTGTTTCAACTCTAATTCAGACAGCTGTATTCATTGTCCAGTACCTGCAGCGGGGGCTGAGTTTAGACAGAGCCTTTTCTGAAGCATGCTGGGAAGCATATGTTGCCTCTCAGCATTCACCAGCAAACCAGAAGGTACTATGAAGTGTTGCAAATAGTTTTCTAAGTTGTAGCAGTACAATTAATATGAGGAAATTCTTTTCATTGATGGCAACTTAACATAAGAGAGGCTACCACAGCAGTTATGCTCTAGCAGAGATCTGGGACTTTTCTGGAAAACAGCTGAAATATAAATACTATTTTCTTGAGACTTATCTATGACTAGGAAAATAATTTAACTTGTAATGTTGTACATTAAAGAACGTTTATGATTGTTGTTGTGAGATAGCCACATGAAACTTAGAAAACTATTATTACTCTGCTAGCTTTTTGGTATTAGCACTTATATGTTGGTTCTTGTTCACCATGTATTTTATCTCCTTCTAGCTTGTTCAGGCTTTACTGGAGAAGCATGTTTCTTCTCTGCAAGCACATGAAACCTGGGGTAACTCCATTCTTGCCATGGGATTGTGGCCAGATTCTCTACCCTCTGCTCTTTTTGCTACGGAAGATTCTCACCTCTCTATAGTTCGAAGTGATGGGCAGATCTTAGCTTATTGCCTTAATAGGATGAGCATGAGAACAAACAGCTGGGCGAGGTGAGTGGAACCTGGAGCTTGTGTGTTTTTCTGGCACCTTACTGGGGTTGTTATTTTTTTCTTAGTAATGTTTTTATCGTGCTCCTTTGATGGTTACTCATCTTTTTCCCATTACAATCTCTTTGATCCGTTATTTGTGAAATTATGTTCCTGGATTTTTAAAATATATAAGTTTATTCCAGTACTGACATCACCTATTTCAATGACTTTCAGGAGTCAACCCCTTACCTTGTCAGATTTAGAGAAAATTATGCAGTCTTCCAACCCTGAGAGCTTGAAATTCAGTGCAGTTGAAGTGGATGCTTATTGGATTGATGAACCAGATGTTTTGGCCATGGCTGTTAAATTGCTTATAGAAAGAGCAACCAATCAAGATTGGATGCTCAGAGTTAAATGGCTTTGTCATTTAGCAAAGAATATACCACAGGGACTTGGTGAGTAGAAAAGCTTCATTTGTATAATGAGGGGATTTAGAACACTTACTTTGTTTTAGTAACTCAGCAGCTGTGTTATTCTGTGACTACCCTGTTAAAATTACACATCGAAGATCTCCTACCAGGAAATTTATGACTTAGCATAACTGTATAGCTGTTAAAATATTAAGGAACATGTCTGCTTTAGATGTGTCCCAGGGAAAATTTTTTCCCGATGTAGTCCTTAGCATTTGAGGATCTACTCATCTTTCTATCAAATCTAAAAGACAGATGTAATGTGTTGTTAATTTTTTGAACATCTTGCCGCTTTGAAGTATAACTATTGTTTGTACAGCCATTCTATTTGGAAAAGATGTTGCTACTGGTAAATTGATTTCCCTTAAAAGTACCTAAGAATGTAATCTTTTTTGAGTACTAGTGCTCTAAATTGGCACACAATTTCTTTGTACTTTTTTCATCCTAAGAGAGGAAAAAGCAGCAGTTACAGAATCGCATAGGTCATAAAGTACAGGACATAGAATTTGTTGGTAGAACTTGCTGGCTAAAGTAATTGAGTTTACACAAGCCTTTCTACTCTATGAGAACATGTAGGTAAGGCAAGTAAATGCTACATGTCTAACTATGTGTTACAAGAATTTTTAATACTCTTATATGCATTGTACTGTGGTAGCTATTATCCACATATAGCTACTAAAATGTGGATAAAAAGTAAAACCATACTCCCAGTTGCACAGGCTACATTTCAGGTGCTCACTAACATGTGACTAGTGGCTACTCTGACGGTGCATCTATTGAACATTTTTGTCATTGTGGAAAGTTTGATTGAATAACATTGCTTTAGATACTAACATTTGCTTTTCCTTCCTTCATAGAGTCCATACAGATTCATTTGGAAGCCAGTGCTGCAGCTCTCAGGAATTTTTACTCCAGTCCCTTCTCTGCTGGGGTCAGTAATATCATCAAAATAGTACAACCAAACATAACAGGTAATGTATTGATTTGATTTCCATCTCAGCACTGCTTATGAAATTTGTCCATGGAGCTCATGGGTAAATTACTTAAAACTGTGGGCCTCCCCTGGTGGCGCAGCAGTTGAGCACTGGGCTGCGAGGCTGCCTGCAGCCTCTGCAGCGCCAGTGTGATCCCCAGCCACTGGCGAGGGTCCGACATGGTGTGCAGACCTCTCCTGCTGCGCCCGCTGCTCCCCTCAGCAGTGTACTTTGGTCCTTCTGCCTGTTCTGCTCCCCGCTGTGGCTCTGGTGAATTCTCTCACCCTCCCGCGCCTCTGACTGTACCCAGTGCCTGTATAAATAAATAAATAAATCTTTTTTTTTAAAAATAAAGAATTTAAACTATAACAAACAATACATTTTTAAAAGAAGACTCAGTATCCAAATGCAAAATTTTACCTGTTTGTTGAAGCTATTCCTTTGTATTTCAGTTTATAAAATAGGATTATGAAATATAATATAGTAGAAGGAACATAGGAATTAGAAGACTGGACTCTTAACCCCAGTTTGGTTAGAAACTGACCTATGATTGGGCCCATTATTCATACTGCTTGTCTTTTTTTTTAAAATTATGGGAATTAAATTCATTTCTTTGGGGTCCCTTATTACATTCTATGGCATGTTATTGTAACAGGAAGAGTTTTTGCCGCGGACCAGCACAGCAGTAGACGATGAGGCCGTCTCAGGGTTGAGAGACTGCGCAGGGTGGTCAGGGATTCGGTTAAAGAAATGACAAACAGACACACTTCAAGAGTGAAAATCTGAGTGTAATTTTATTTGAGTTGGTGACCAGTATATATATGTTTTCTAAAAGCATAGGAATGGCGAACATCAGTGAAGAAATCAGCTTGCTTATAGGTTTAGCTTATCATTGACAGGGCAGTGATTTACATCTGGACCCAGGCGCATTCCTAAGTAGTTAGGCTATTAATTTTTCTTTTTGTTTTATATGATTACTTTTTGTTTTAACTACTCACTATTACTATTAATTAACACAGGTGAATTTTACTTTTCACAATGTAATATTTTTATCATTTAGATTAATACTAACAAGGCTAAGTATACAACAGAGAAATTATTAAGCTAGCAGTTCTATTAATACACAGAGTTTAGTAACGTTTCATTTGAATCAGCCTAGTTATTAGATTTTGTATGTTCTTTTTTAATCGGCAAACCAATGACCTTTTAAACAGAGAAAGAGAAAAGATTTTAGAGAGACAGTTGTATTAGAATAAAGTTTTGTGGGTCTAGAGAAGGTGAGATAAGTTTCCGAGCGGACAGCATTCCTGTAGTGGCTTCTGGTGGTCGTTATCTTTCAACAGGCTTCCGTCTTATCTATGTCTTCAGGCGGTTTTTTGCTGTTCTCCTCCTGCGCGCTGGTTGCCCAGCCGGACCTAGGGATTCCTAGAGGTCACTGCAGGAGGAGGTGCAGCAAGTATATCTTCAGGGGGTTTTGCTGTTCTCCGCCTGCGCGCTGGTTGCCCAGCCGGACCTAGGGACCGTGGCGCAAGCCATTAGCCCTAAGGGTCACTGCAGGGGGAGGTGCAGCAATTTCTTTGGGGTCCCTTATTACATTCTATGGCATGTTATTGTAACAGGAAGAGTTTTCAACTGATGTATTTGACTTAAAGGGAAAACAAGGGAGAATCAGTTTTTTTCAGAAAATACAAAACTTTAATAATATGATACAAGTTACAAAAACAGTGGTAAGATAACCATCCAACCTAACATATGAGGTATTCAGAATTTCCTTTTTATTAATCAGTAAGATAGTAATGTTATTTACTGGAACAGAATAATATAGTGTTGATTAAACATAAGCATTAATGAGGAAGATGGGGGCATTTTCACAAGCCAGGTTTTTAAATTTCTTACCTTCATTTTTATTTGATGTTGATCGAAACATACCCATAGCCATTTGGTTCAGAAAAAAGAATGCATGATGCTTTTGTGCTGAACCAGTTACCTTATGTATAGTAAAGGTAATGCGATGATTGGTGAGAAGAAATCAAACTATAGAGCAAAACACTGTAGTAGATTGTGGCTGAGCCAAGTCATTGTTTTCCATTTATGAAAGGATTTTGGTCTTTGGGAGAACAATTCTAGAGTAAAGTAGCAGGTTTCCTTTTTTGGCATATATAGCTGAGCTCTGGAACTCTTGGAACATATTAGCTGTACTTTCACCTTCCTTTTTAATTGGGTAATTCTAGATTAGATAATGTTATTGAACTGTGGGATGTGACTTCCCTCCTTGTACTCTGCTGTTCGAAGCAGGCATTTGTCAGTCTTTATTGTGCGATGTATGCTTTTAAAACTTGAAGTGCTCCAAGGACCATATCCAGCCACTTTTAAGTTCATGTTCCTATTGTTTTGTCCTGTCTCCCTCCCTTGGATTCTTATAACCATGGACAGTGTCAGGGATTGATCTCTGCTGCTTTACAGAATAATACCAAGTTTGAACTAAAGTAGCATGAAGTGGCAGCAGCAACCTGATCTTATGCTAAGAAACAAATGGCTTTTAAGTATAAGGCTCTTGAGTAATTTTCTTAATGAAAGCAAGTTGAGTTGTATTCATTTTCTGCCATGTAAGTTAGCTTTTTGTGTATGGTTAATGGCAAAAGAGTGGGTAAAATTCATGGATCCTTTTCTGACCTATAATGAGGCCTGGGCAGGTAAATGCATTGATGTGAATGTTGATGTTGTAACAGGGATTACCTTTATATCCTACAATATAACAAATTCTTAGAACTTAAAACATTTTTTATTTGGAAAAGAAACAGTGTAAAAGCTGGTGAACCCTACTTTTTTCAATATCATGGGCTGAAACCAGCATTTTCCTGTTCCACATCTTTTCCATCAGTACTGAATGTGATCAAAGTGAAACTGAAAATATTCATCTGAAATTTACTAGGCAAATGTCCAAAACAACAATAACTTCCCAAAACTCTGAAATTTTTTTTTTTTTTTTAAAACAGATGAATTTGTGATCCGTCTGGACCCCCGATGGAATATGCAGGCATTGGACATCATTAGAAATTCCATGGACTTTGATCCACAAACAGACCAACCGGAACAGCTCTTTGCCCTTTTAGAATCCGTTGCAAACAAGTAGGTGAAGCCTGCTGTTCTGGGCACAGTATGCCTCACTGTACACTGACTTCACAGGTTTTACTTTTTCTAAAACTGTCATATATAGTTCGTGTATGTTTAATTTTTTGAACTTAGGAAATGGTTGGTGTTAGACATGATTACCTTCCTCTCCTTCATGTTCTATACTCAGACAAGTAATTCTGACTGACATCAAAAAGCCTGAACATTTTTGCAGGCTTTTGATAATTTAGTAAGGTGCTTGAAGAGCTACTTTAACATTAATGGTGGGATTTAATTTATGGTAAATCCCTTATCATAGGGTTAGTCGTTTCTTTACATTTTGTGATTCCCAGGACCTTCCATTTTCACCTACTTGTTCTCTCAGAGGTCCTTCCCACAGTCATGCGTCTATCCAAGTCATTTCCCATTCTCAAATGCTGGAGACGTGTAGTACTTGGGTACATAAGTATGCACTGATGTGAAAATTTACTTAGTTACTCCATAATCTGGTCTTTCCTCACTTTTTAAATGTAATGTAGTGTTTTTAAAATGGTCATCAGTGTAATAAACTTTTAAAAATAAATTTGTAGTTGAGGCATAAATGTGCATTGTAGAAAAGTGCACTTAATAACGAGCATACACAGTTTTGATGAATTTTTATAAAGTGAACTCACACATGAGTGTGTTGTAGTACATCAGAAGCTCCCTAAAAACCCCCTCTCCCTCCTCCCTGGGTAACTTCTAACACCATACATTAATTATATGACAGCCAATTTTAGGAATTCATAGTGCGGTTTGTCAGATCATGGCAGAGTAACAGTGAAGCCTAGTAGTCCACCCAGATAGCATTCTTTTCCCATCTGTCCTCTTTCCCCCCACCTTAGTTTTCATCACTTTCATCCCCATCTCTCTAGTCCAGAATTTGCAGGGGCAGTGAAGGAACAGCACCATGAAGGACAGTGATGTCCCAAGGGTTCCAAGGTAGAGGATAGGATTGAAAAGTATTGTTGACCAATAGCTATTAAGTTACTGAATCTCATTTCAGGACAATTATATATCTTGACCGGCAAAAACGAATTTTTACTGAAGCAAATTTGGTTTCTGTTGGTGGCAAAAAGTTAAGAAATAGTGTTTTAAGAATGTCCTTTGAATTTCATAAAGGTAAGAACATTACTGTTCATTGTCTTCAATTATGCATCTGATTGCATAATGTTGCTCAAGTTGAGAGACATATTCAGCAGCCACCACTGGTCATACTGATTCCTTTTCATTTCCTGGGCTTATTTTAAGCTTGCTCCCTTATTTAATAGTAATAATTGCTTTTTTATATGTCCTTGATGTCATTTACTTTCCATAGCAAACTTATGATGTAAAATGTGCTGCTCAAGGTTACATCTCTAGCAAGTAGGAGGGCCAGAACTTGAAACCCTTGTCTGTTATCTCGAAACATACATGCTCATAAGTTTTTGATTAGAGGTTTTTCCCCTCTCTTCTATGTTTTTTTTACTTTTAATTCAAAAGATGATTCTGCATGTTTGGGGGAAAAAACTATAGAAGTGTAAAAATTGAAAACATCTTTTGCAGCACTGCTGTTACTAGTATATTCATTTGTATCTTCTCATATTTGTGTTAGTTTTCCATCCAAACATACATTCACTTAGTTTTCATTTGTATCTAAGCAAAAAACTTCATTTTTTCATTAATACATCATGAATATAGTAGTCTGTAGCTATACATACCTGATCCACTAAGTTAATAATAGTAGGTAAAGAATTTGCTTCTGATCTCAACCTTTAAAAACTGACCTGCTGGGGATAACACTGAGTTCTAAATTGTAGCTGATAATTAAAATGTCCAGATATTAACATAAATCTGAAAGAATGTCCTTATTTTATGTCAACTCTAAGATCCAGAGAGCTACCACAGCCTGCCTCATGAAATTGTGGTCAACCTTGCTGCCTTTTTTGAACTTTTTGATGCACTGATCCTGCGTTGGGTAGAGTCCTCTCAGGGGGTGGTGTCTGATGTCAGCATCAATGAGGTGAGGAAATGTGCCTGTTTTATTTCAGACAAAAAAGCATTGTGTCTTGGTGCAAAGATTCTTAGGGGCAAGACTAACTTCAGTGTTGTTATTTTATATCCAGTATTTGAGAAGTTTAATTGTTTTTAATAAATTAAAATATATACATGTATGTATAAATATGTATATATTTTAAAGCATTATAGAAGCTTTAAAATGTCCAGAGATTAATAGAGTAATTCACCTAATTTAACCAATTTAAACACACAGGTGTTTAAAATGTACAATTTCATATGCTTTGACATGTATACACCTGTGAGACTATAACTACACTAAAGATAGTATATCTAAGATATTTTCTTGAATTCCTTTCATCTTCTCTGCTCCCACTCCCAACCAGGTGTCCATTGGCCTGCTTTTTGTTACTATAGGTCTGTTGTGTTTTCTAGCATTTTGTATTGCTGAGCAGTATTTCATCAACTGAGTGTACAACATTTTATTTGTCATTTACATGTTGGTGAACATTGGAATTTTAAGCTACATTTTAATTCACTTGAGCATTCTTAGACATCATTGTCATATAATGGTTAAGTTGAGTTTTTAATCTGAAATACTATAATTACAGTAAACTAGAGTACCAGGTCTTAAATTTTTTGACTTCAAGACCTCTTTATGTTCTTAAATTTATCAAAAACCCCACAGAGTTTTTTTGTTTTTGTGGTTGAATCTATCATTTAGGAAGCATTAGGAAGTCTGAGAATTTAAAAAGTTTATATATTTTTTCAAAAATACAGTGGCAAACCCATTTCTTGTTAATATGAACATCCTGATTTTAAGGAAAAAAGGAAAAAACTTTTTTTTTTTAAAAAAATGAAAATAATGGAATTGTTTTACATTTCTGTCTCCTGATTTTACAGAAGGAAGTTGGAATATCATATATGTTTCTCAGTTTTCTTGAACTGACAGATTCAGTCTGTTGCAATATGTTGGTTGGGTTGAAATTTTTAAAGAAAAATCAGCCTCTTACACTTATGAGGTTGGAAAAGGGAGGAATGTGTAAAACAGTCAACTTATTTAATTTTGAATATTCTCCCTTGATATTGTATCATAACTTGACAGGTGGTGGTTTTGTGACAATTACTTGTAATGTGGAATCTGGAAAAAATACCATAGAACTTGTCATGTATCAGTCCATTGGCTTACACTTTGGATGGACTTTGACCCTTGTGTGCATTTATAGTTAATGCATAGGTAAATTGGAAAATATTTTCACTGAGTTAACAGATTTCTAAATGTTGACATTTTTCATTCTTTAAATTAATAAAGTCAACACCCACAAAAAAAGGCCACAAACCGTATCGAAAGATCTTTAATTTGGGGACTTGTCAAGCTCCCAACTTTCTTTGAAAGTTTGAATTTTGTGATCAGAAATACTTTTCAATTGTTTTCTTGAAATGATTCACTTCATTAAATTTTTTTCCCAAGGATTTATTTTATTTATGCATTCAAGAGCTGGGGTGTGAGAGGATTCACCAGAGCCAGAATGGGGAACAGAACAGGCAGACCGATAGAAACACACTGCCGAGGGGAGCAGCGGGCGATCCAGGAGAAATCTGCGCCATGTAGGTTGCTCCCTGGCCGGGAATTGAACTCATGCTGCAGTGGCCGCGGTCAGCTTCATAGGTTGAGTCTCAACCCCTTGCACCACCAGGGAGGCCCCACTTCATTCATTTTTAACACAAGTTTTGCCAGTTCATTCTCCCTCTCCTCCCCCACCCCCCCATTTTACTACCAGTGTAAATGGTTTTATTTACACTGTGGCATGGTTTATTATGAAACTAGCTTTGGACTTAAGGAATCTCTGAAGGGAATCACTTGTGACTCCTTTACAAAAAAATACATGATTAGAACAAGAATGTTAGACACTCACATTGCCTGATTTGCATTATAAAACTACATTAAACAAACGGTATTTTCATAAGGGTAGACATATAGACCAATGAAACAAGGAGAATTCAGAAGTAGACACTAACATACTGTCAATTCTCTTCACCTAAACTCCCTCCACCCTAATCTGAATGAAAAGGTAATTTAATAGGAAAAAAATAGTACATTAAAAAAATGGTGATGAAATAACTAAATGTCTGTATAAAGCAAAAATGAACCTTTTTAACCTAACTTTCATTATATAAAAAAGCTACTTAGAAAGGGATTGTAGAGCTAAATATAAATGCTAAAACTATGACCTGTCTAAAAGATAAAAAAGGAGAAAATGGGCCTCCCCGGTGGCGCAGCTGGTTGAGCGCAGTGCTGTGAAGCTGTCTGCAGCCTCTGCAGTGCCGGTTTGCTTCCCAGCCGGCCAGGGAGATTCCCACATGGCGCAGCAAACCTCTCTTGTCTTTCCTGCCGCTCCCCTCAGCAGTGTATTTCAGTCCTTCTGCCTGTTCTGCTTCCTGCTCTGTCTCTGGTGAATTCTCTCACCCTCCTGAGCCTCTGGCTTGTACCCCAGTGCTTATATAAATAAATAAATCTTTTTTTAAAAAAAAAAGCAGGAGAAAAACTTCACAATCTAAGGACAGGCAAAGATTTCATAAGATTCTTCATAAAAGAAGAAAGTCAATTAATTTCATCAAAGTAGAAAACTTTAAGAAAATAAGAACATCAAGAGATGTGTTTATAAATCATGTAAATTATTTAAGCAAATAATAAGAAAACCCCAGTTAAAAAAAAAAGGCAAGAGAATTTGGATACTTCTCAGAAAATATATGAATACACTATAAGAACTTGAAAAACTGCAACACTATTAATTTTCAGGTAAAGGTATATTGAATCCATAACAGTGGCCTCCCTGGTGGTGCAGGGGTTAAAGATAGCTCTGTCAAGCTATCTCCAGCCACTGCAGCACAAGTTTGATCCCCAGCTGGCCAGGGAGCAATGCACATGGCTCAGCAGACCTCTTCTGTCTCACCCTCTGTTCCCCTCTGCAGTGTATTTCAGTAAATCTGCCTATTCTGCTCCCACTCTCTCTGGTGAATCCTCTCACCTCCCACCCCACACCTCTGGCCTATACCCCAGTTCTTGTATGCATAAATAAATAAATCTTTAAAAAAAAAAATGAAACCAAAGGAAGGTGCCACCCAATAGAATGGCTGAAATTAAAACCACTGACAGTGGCAAGTATTGGCAAGGAAGTGAAGCAACTGGAACTTGCTTACGCTGCTGGTTGGAATACAAAATAATTCAGCTGCTTTTTAAGACAAGTTGGTGGTTTCTTATAAAATTACACCTATACTCACCTACTGACCTATGACTCAGTAATTCCATTTTCTCTAATAGCTCCGAATTCAGATACTAGGAAGATCTTTGCCTTCTCTGCCTTAATGTCCCCCAAAATATTCCTCAAATGCAAGACTTGATGCATGTTTATTGAATGTTGATAAATTGTTGAGGTCTGTGTCCTGTCTTTTACTGGGAGATGTTGTGAGCAGGTTTTTTTTTTTTTTTTTTAAACATCGCTGTTTATTTTTTCACAATAGGATTTCTCCCCTTTAGGTGTGGTCACCCTATTTCCCACCATCAGAGTGCCCACAGTCCTCTACCACCGTCCACAGCACTCTCCTCCCCACTTGTCACTATTCTCCCACTCTTCCTCCTCCTGCCCCTCCCCTCCCTTTCTGAGCATGTCACATCTACAGTCTACTTTCAAGGGTCAGTCTTGTAGTTTGTCTTTGATGTTTTGTTTGGTTTCTGTGAGCAGTTTTGTTTTTACTTTGTTTTTAGATTTTAGGTTCTGTGCGATGGCGGGACCGGTTTTGGACTGTGGCTGACACAGTAAAAGTGGATGCCCCTGGCCTTGCCCTGCTTGCTCTTCACTGGCACTGGGTTTTCAAACATTTGGTCCGTCAGATTCCCCAACTCTTAATGAATCATGAAGACAAGTAAGATTCATATTTAGAATGATAAAGTTAATCTCTATAGTATTGATGATGTTAAAGAGAAAATTGTTTAGAGGGCCTCCCTGATGGTGTAGGGATTAAGTCTCAGCGTTGTAATGCTATCACTGCTGCAGTCTTTCGCCCTGGCCAGGGAGCTAACCTACATGTGCTGCAGCAAACCTCTCCTGTCTCACCTGCTGCTCCTCTTAGCAGCGTATTTCAGTAGATCTGCCTGTTCTGCTCCCCGCTCTGTCTCTGGTGAATCCTCTCACCCCCTGCACCTCTGGCCTACACCCCAGTTCTTCTGTGCATAAATGAATAAATATTTTTTAAAAGGGGGGGGGTTAGAATTAAAACTTGTTTCTGTTTAAAGCTTTACTTTGGTGTAGTCCCTTAGCCTCTTGGTGAATATAAATCAAATGTAAAATATAAGTGATGTTTCTTACTACCCAGCATTTTCTCCTTTCTTACTTTCCTTCTACCCATTTATTCTTGAAAGATATTACAAAGACATTCAGAACGTCTCAGAACATATTCAGAATTGCTTGGGGAGCCCAGCTGGTGGCTTTACAGGTATAAAGAAGTTGCAAAAGTTTCTGGGACGACCATTTCCTTTTAAGGTACGTCTTGGAAGCATGTAATAAAGACAAAGATTTGACCTCTTCATAAGTTTTCCTGGAGTGTGCAACTGACATTCAGTTAGACTCATTCTTACCTGCAAAGCTTAACTTTTAAACGTTCAACAAATACTAAATGTTACACTTTATTCTTGAGGCCGTTAAGGCTTGGTAGTTTTAACTTACCTCCTGAGAGCAGTAAAAGTAAACATGCCCTGTATTTTCTAGACCATTAAGGAAATCATTAAATTTTTTTTTCAGATGTGAATATGTTCCTTACTTCAAAGGACCTCATTTCTCTTCTTGGGTTTGTTGTTTCAGGACAAGATGGTGGTAGAATGTTTTTCACAATTAAAAGTCCTTAACAAAGCCCTTGCCATCAGGGACCCACCATTGCCTGTTTTAGGAGAGAGTGGATGGCAAGAACATATGAGTTGTCTCCAAGTGGTTGCTTCTGAATGGATATTAAAGAAAAGTCTCCTAAAGGCCTGGGGATGGGTTCTCACAGCTAATATTGTAGAAGATGTCAATCCAGGTAATATACTTGGAGGTTGGCCAGCTGACAAATGCTCTGAAAGTATCTTCTGCCCTGTAATCAATATGTTTTGTTTTTCTTTAGATTTTCTACTTTTTTTTCCCCTTTTTGCTTTTTTTGTAAACACTATCATTAAAAAAAATCAGGCATCAGCCTAAAAAATAATTGTTGAATTCTATCATTAGAACAATACAGTGACTAATAGCATCATTTTTTTTAAAAAAATAGCATCATTTAACAGATGTAAAAAGTCAAACTCAGATTAAGCTGAACTCATGCTGTTGGGAACCTGGAGCCTATATTATTGGCTACTACACTATAATACCATGTGTCTTTATTCCAGATAAATTGAAGAATCTTGTGAATGTTCAATGTCTAGAATTAAAAGCCAAAGGAATTTCACTTGGTTTTCTGGAGAAAAAGTCAAGTGAAGCTTCCTGCCTGCCCCAGCCTAATTTTACCTCCTTAATCCAACTCACCAGGAGGGTTCAGTTGTGGCCTGCGATGGAGTACCTGGCTATGCTTTGGCAGTACAAAATGACAGTCAATTTTATGACACAGGCTTGTCTGAGAAGGTAATAATCCATTTATTTTCTTACTAGGTTATTTCATGTATCCTGTATGTGAATCAAAAGCATAATCTTGTCTTGAGGCTGATAGTTGCTGAAGCAAAGAGAGGTCACTTGCCACCTTTGAAAGCAAAAGCTCCTTCTGAAGATTCTTTTGATTTCACCCCTAAAAGTTACTAGGTATTTCTTCAGTAGAATGGCTTGTTCATTTTTAAATAAATATACTCTAACTTCTGTGTGTTTCATATTCCTTCACACAGCCTTTTTCTAGCATTGCATTGATAACCCATAGCACACCCATTCTCATTATTTTTGGAACAGGTCCAGCAAAAATCAAGAACTGCACATTGATGAAGAGATACGTCATCATATCACATTTTGTCTTAAGTACACACCAATTGCTCCAAAAGAGCTTCAAGAGCTTTGGTTTTTACTGCACCATCCAAAGGTAAAAAAAAACCCCAAAAACCATGTAAGCCTTCTTTTCACTATTGAGTGGACTAGGTTTTCTGTGGCAGCTTGGCTACAGACTGTTTTATTTCTATAACCTCAGAACTTTGTGTTGCAAACTTCAGCCTTAACTGAATTAACTTGAAAAGGGGAGAGTTTTTAGTATTTTTTTTTTAAAGATTTATTTATTTATGCATATAAGAATTGGGGTACTAGGCCAGAGGTGTGGGAACTAAGAGGATTCACCAGAGACAGAGCGGGAACAGAACAGGCAGATCTACTGAAATATACTGCTGAGGGGAGCAGCAGGTGAGACAGGAGAGATCTACTGCACCATGTGGGTTGCTCCCTGGCTGGAGATAAAACTTGGGCTGCAGTGGCTGCAGATAGCTTCCACTAAGATAGTGCTGATGCTTAACTTTTGTGCCACCAGGGAGGCCCAAGTTTTTAGTATTCTTTTACAGTAATTATGTAGGTATTTTACAACTCTTACCACAGAGTCCTTATATTCAGTTTCAAGTTAAATGAAAGTATATTTTTGTTTGCTCTAAAATATATTGTGAGATGGTTTTACTTTTCCCCTCCAGAATAACATAACTGCTTTTGTGAATTCTGGTAAACTTTAATTAATGTAGCTTCATTATTGTAGTCTTTAATTTTTAAAATAGTGTTTTATCCACATCTCTTGTTGACTTTCTATTTTTATTATTTTTTTTAAAGATTTATTTGTGCATACAAGAACTGGGGTACAGGCCAGAGTTGGGGGGGGGTGAGAGGATTCACCGGAGACAGAGTGGGGAACAACAGGCAGATCGACTGAAATACTCTGCTGAGGAGAGCAGCGGGTGAGTCAGGAGAGGTCTGCTGCACCATGTGGGTAACTCCCTGGCTGGGGATCGAGCTTATGCTGCAGTGGCTGTGGATAGCTTCATAGGTTGCGTCTTAACTCCCTGTGGTACCAGGGAGGCCCAAATTTAACTTTAAATTCCTACCAGGGGTTTATCTCATTAAGTGTTAAGAAAGTAGATCTGTTTCCTAAAATTATAAACAGGGTAAATGACTAGGGTGACAGGAAATGAGAAACATTATAGTTAATGTCCGTAAACCCCATGTTAGCTTTACATGAGTCTTCCAAGACAAGAGATTTTATGACTTGATTTATGGAATCTTTGTCAAATGTTCTTTAATATAATTATTCTTTTATCGCTAGGTATCTACCGAGGAAATCGTTTCTTTGTGGCCTGAGTTATTTAATTCCACATTTATGTCTTTCTGGAGCAGTACTGTGACCACAAATCCAGAGTATTGGCTAACTTGGAGCCCTCTGCCTTGTGTGCAGCCAAGAGATATGCCCAAATCCCTTTTAGACTCCACATTGAAGGTTTGTTGGCATAAAATCATTAAAGTGTTTGGTGGTAGTAGGAAAAATTCTCAACAAATCTAGTAGTAAACATTCCTAGAATATGAAGTAGTGATTACAGTACTTTCTTTTCTGCAGGATATTAGTGTACCTTCAAAAAAGATACTTCATGTTAAGTGATATGGGAAATTCATAAAGTTTAAAATGCTTTCCTTAGAAAGTGTTTAACTTCTTTTCTGATTAAATATTTCTTCTAGAATTGTAAATTAGAAATGTATATGTGTAATGTGGAATTCACTAGAAATTACCATTCTTTTCTCTGAGGCTGTGTGTGTGTTGGGGGAGCGGGTATAAACTAAGATCACTGTCTTTGATTATATAATATGTCAAAGAAATCTATATTGTCATTCCAGATTATTCTTTTTAAGATATTCATTATACCAGTGGCAGAAGTAGATGCAGAACTGTGTGCTAGAGTTTAATTATTTACTTACTGATAAGTGTTGAGATTTCTTTCCCCAACCCACACCTTCCTCTATAGCAAGCATACCTGCATCAACTACCCTTGTGAAAATCTTTGTATTTCTGTGGACATATTACAAGAATTGGAATTAATCCTTGGTCGGAATGTCTGAACAGTTGATGAAATTTATAGGTATCTAGGCAGGTGTGTAGGCCAGAGATGTGTGGGGTGAAAGGGTTCACCAGAGACAGAATGGGGAGCAGAACACGTGGATTTTACTGAAATACACTGCTAAGGGGAGCAGCGGGCGAGACAGGAGAGGTCTGCTGCCCCCATATGTGGGTTAACTCCCTGGCTGGGTATCAAACTCTGGCTGTAGTGGTGATAAGCACTGACACTTCACCCCTAGGCCACCAAGGAGGCCTGTGATTTTGTTTTTCACTTGTTAAAACTTTCTAAGAGGGTGGTTATTGATGATCGTTTTATTACCAAAGGTACCTTTACATATGGATTTTAAACTTTACCTAGTATGTGGTTGGATGTATATTTTTCTGTTCTTTTGTTTCTCAAGTTTTGTTTTCTTTACAAATATGCCAATTCCTTTCTAATTTCTCATTTTTGCGTCTTATTAAAAATGTCTTCTTTCACTTCCTTATAGTTAAACACTATTTGCCCATATTTTCTTTTGTATTTTTGTTTCTGTTTTATACATGAGTCAATTTTTTCTGGATATCTTGTTTTATGAGATAGGCATGCAATTTTTTGTTTTATATAGCAGTTTATCACAAAGCAGTATAACACCATTTTTGAGTAATTCATCCTCTCATTTGATTCATCCATCATATACCTATTCCCATAAATGCCCTTGTGCTGCTTGTTGAAATCCCATGACATAATTTCTTTTTGTTTAAAATTTTTAAATTTTTTCAAAGATTTATTTATTTATACAAGCACTGGGTACAGTCAGAAGTGCGGGAGGGTGAGAGAATTCACCAGAGCCAGAGCAGGGAACAGAACAGGCAGACTGACAAAATACACTGCTGAGGGGAGCAGCGGGCGCACCAGGAGAGGTCTGAGGGCCATGTGGGACCCTCGCTGTTGGCCGGGGATCGAACCAGTGCTGTAGAGGCTGTGGGCAGCTACGCAGTGCAGTGCTCAACAGCTGCGCCACCAGGGGAGGCCCTAAAAATTTTAACTTATTTTTAATGTAATTTATTTATATTTTACATCATTGTTCATATATTTTTTTTTTAAAAAAATTTTTTAGACTATTTGCTTCCCCTCACCCCCTCAGGTTGAGTCCCTATAGAATTTCCTTCCCCAAGGCACCCTTGCTCCATCACCACAGATCCCTGTGCTCCTCCTTCCCTCCTCTGATCCATCTCCCTCCTCTTCCCCTGCAGTATGTCTCTGATTTGTATTTCTCTGTTTTTGCTTTGTTGTGTTTTGTACTGTTATTATTATTTTTTACACTGATGTCTTATTTGGTTCCCCTATATACTTGTTACAAGTGAAACCATCCAATATTTTTCTTTTTTCCTTCTGGCTGATTTCACTGAGCATAATTCCTTCTAGCTCCATCCACGTTACTGCAAATGGCATGAGTTTATCTTTTTTGATTGCTGAATAATATTCCATTGTGTGTATATATACCACATCTTACTGATCCAGTCATCTATTTTTGGGCAGTTGGGTTGTTTCCAGGTTTTACCTATTGTAAATAGTGCTGCAATAAACATAGGGGTACAGGTGTTCTTTTGAATCAATATTTTTGTGTCTTTTGGGTAGATCCCTAGTAGTGGAATTGCCGGGTCATGTGTTAGCTCCATTTTTAGTAGACTGAGGAACCTCCATACAGCTTTCCATAGTGGTTGGACCAGTTTGCAGTCCCACCAGCAATGTAGGAGAGTTCCTTTTTCACCACACCTTCACCAACATTTGTTGTTGCTTGTTTTTTTGATATGTGCCATTCTTACTGGTATAAGTTGATATCTCAATGTGGTTTTGATTTGCATTTCCCTGATTATAAGGGATGTTGAACATTTTTTCATATGCCTGTTGGCCATCTGCATTTCCTCTTTGGAGAAATGTCTTTCAAGTTCTTCTTCCCATTTCTTGACTGGATTGTTTATTTTGTTTTTGTTGAGCCATGTGAGTTCTTTGTATATCTTTGTGATCAGTCCCTTATCAGTTGAATGGAGTGCAAAGATTTTTTTCCCAAGTGTCTCAGTTTTGGTTAATGTCTCTTTGGCTGTGCAGAAGCTTTTCGGTTTGATTTAATCCCAGGTGTTTATCTCTGCCTTCACTATCATTGCTTTGGGTGATGAGTCTTAAAGATGTTATTGAGATATATTTTATAGTTTCAGGTTTTATGTCCAGGTTTCTTATCCATTTTGAGTTGATTTTTGTGCACGGTGAGAGGTAGTGGTCTACTTTCATTTTCTTGCATGTGGAGGTCCAGTTTTCCCAGCACCATTTAATCATTGTTCATTTTTGTGCAGTGTTTGCTTTCTCTCTCAAGTGTAGTCCCCATTGAATTCCTACCACCAATTCACCCATGCACTATTGCCATAGTCTCTTGTGCTCTTCCCTCCTGTTTTGATCCCTCTCCCTCCCCGTCCCCTGCAGAATGTCTCTGATTTATAGTTGCCTGTTAATTTTGCTTTTGTTGTTATTTTTTCCCCTGAGTCCATGACATAATTTTTTTTTTTTTTTTTTTTATAGAGGCATGTTTTTATTTATTTATTTGTTCGTTTGTTTCGTTTATACATGCACTGGGTACAGTCAGAAGCGCGGGAGGGTGAGAGAATTCACCAGAGCCAGAGCAGGGAGCAGAGCAGGCAGAAGGACCGAAGTACACTGCTGAGGGGAGCAGCGGGCGGCAGGAGAGGTCTGTGCACCATGTGGGACCCTCTCTGGTGGGAGCAGCCGGGAATCGAACGGCGCTGCAGAGCTGCGGGCAGCTTCGCAACCCAGCGCTCAACCGCTGCGCCACCGGGGAGGCCCCCATGACATAATTTCTAAAAGTTACTTGACTCCTGTCTCATCTCAGGGCCCTGGCAGTCTCAATAGAGCCATGTTTTCCAAGTGCTGCTTTGAAGTCTTGACCAGCAGCTGCAGAGCAAGTCCTTGGGATGTGAGCGCCTTCCCATCCTGTCATCCTCACATGTCACCCTGGGAGAGTGGGTTGAGAGAGCCCAGCAACTCCAGGAAATCAGTTCAGTGCTCTGGACCAACATGACTGTTCCTTCAGTGGCAGAGTTCAGGTATTCCCTTCCTTTGGGGCGGTGGCTAGTTCTTTGGTGGGTGAAGGCAAGGCTGAATCAGTAGGTTTTCAGCTCATGATAGTCTTTACTAAGAGCTGGCCAGTTCCTTTGTCAATTTCAGCATATTATCATCAAGAGAATGGTGGTTGGAATACCATATAAGTTTGTATGAGACTAGAAGCTTACTCTCAAATATTGTAGAATAGACTGCCTTGTCATTTTCTGAAGAAAGAGTTCTGTTTGATGTGTACAAGCCCTGTTTACTCATCATCCCAACAGACGCACTGATTCCCAGCTCCAGGGGCTCTTGCTGTGCCGACACCTGGTGGGCTTAGCAGACCTGCTTCCTGAGCCCCGGCAGCAGGAGTACATGCAGAACTGTGAGCGGCTGCTGCTTGGGGACAGCCACGCCTTCCAGCATGTGGGCCAGACTCTTGGGGATATGGCTGAGCAGGAGGCTCTGCCAAAGAACTGCTGTGCCTCTTGCTCACGTCCCTGCGCCACTTATTTGGGGAAGGAGAGAGTAAGCAGGACCTGCCTGAGCCAGCCCGGCGTGGGAGCCTTTGGGTGAGCCTTGGCTTGCTCCAGATTCAGACCTGGCTTCCCCAGGCACGCTTCGACCCTGCAGTGAAGAAGGAATATAAGCTCAAGTACGCCAAGGAAGAGGTATGGGGAGGCAAGAGTTTGGAGTGTGAGTTCCATCCCTGGCTGGCAGGCTTTACTGGGTATACTACTCCTATTATCCCCTTGGATGCTCAGAATTCCTCTGAGTAGTCTTTGACACTGGGAGGATCCCTTTCTAGGGTTCTGATCTATCTGCCAATAGAGTGCAGTGGGCAGAGGGCTTGACACTTGTATACCTGTGACACTGCCAGAGAAAAGTGGTGTCTCTCATTAGTCAGACTCCTACCTGTAAAGTAACTGCTTTAGATAGTGTATATAGCATTACTTCAATTTTAAATAATTGGTGTTTATTATCTAAACTCAAGAATCACACATACTGTGATAATATGGTATCCTTTTCTGTTTGAACTCCCAACCAAGTGCAGAAACTGAATACATATACTAGAACTGAATTTCAAAGAAGGAAAATTATGTTAGTTGGGGTGACGAGTTAAAGCTGCTATGGCAAAACCTCTGAAGTTAAGTGACATAAATAGTTTCTTTCATCTAATAGCGCTAATGTGAGTGATCGTGAACAACGGAGCAGATTCCCTAAGGGAATCTAAGGGACATTCAGGAACTCAGGTTCATTCTGTCCAGCTGCTCTACCCTCCTTTAGGGCATTATCTTCTCGGGCATGGTCCTAGGTGAGCATGGCAGGCTATTTTCTTTTCTTTCTGTTAGCTGCATCAGCTGCAGTGTGAGTGGAAGACCAGAAACCTTTCATCCCAGCTACAGACTGGAAGAGACCTGGAAGATGAAGTTGTTATCAATTACT
Source organism: Talpa occidentalis (assembly GCF_014898055.3). Classification (NCBI taxonomy): domain Eukaryota; kingdom Metazoa; phylum Chordata; class Mammalia; order Eulipotyphla; family Talpidae; genus Talpa; species Talpa occidentalis. Next base: position 6,508 of record NW_023603530.1, on the reverse strand, counting down.
CTCATCCTCATGTCAGGTAATTACATAAGTGTGGTTATTCATGTTGGGGGCTATTGACCCTCTTTTTAAAAAAGACATTTTAAGGGTGATCTTTACAATGTAATTAGCATTAGCGGAGTGATGATATATATCTCTGAACTACATTAGCAATTGGATACAAAGCCATGGTTATAATCAGGTGAAACTTTCATGAGGCCAAGAAAGTTTACATGAGAACTTATTCTCATGGAAGGAAGTGGGGGTGATGATATTCCCTGTGTAGGTCCATGGCTTTAGGAAATGCCATGCGGTGTAGTGGATTCTGAGTTCCAGTCCTGTCCCTGACCTTTGTATTAGACTTTGGATAGAGGCCTTAATGCTTCTAAGCCTTGGTGTTCATGTCTGTAAAAAGAGGCTAGAGTACCTACTTCAGAGTTGTAAGGAGACTTTTTATGAGACGTACGTCTAAAGTGTTAAATGACATGTGTTGCACATGATAAACACTCTTACCTGTTTTTGTTATAATTTTCATTATTTTCAGCACATTATTCCTCAGTAGCTAAAATGTCTTCATTAGTCTGGATTTACTGCTCTTCTTTTGACAGAATTTGTCTATGTGTTAATTTGACTCTAGGTTACTTAGCCAGAGAATTGATCAGCTGGGGAATTTAATCAACAACCTGGCAAAGAAGCAGGCCTTCAGACCCCAGCTTCCTGTATTCGAGTCCCTGGTACAGGAAATCCACCACTACATTACCAGCATTGCCAAGACCCCTGCTGTTCAGGATCTGCTCACACGGCTCCTACAGGCCCTCCATGTCGATGGGCCTCGGTCGGCCCAGGTGGCCCAGAACCTTCTGAAAGAAGAGGCCTCTTGGCAGCAGTCACACCACCAATTCAGGAAGCGACTGGCAGAGGAGTATGCCTTGTATCCAGACTCTGTGGCCCCACTGCAGGCATCCATCTTGCAGCTGCAGCATGGCATGCGGCTGGTTGCCTCTGAGGTCCATGCCTCACTGCACAGTACCATGGTCTCTGCAGATAGGCTGGGTACCCTGGCCACATCCTTGTTGGCTTTCCCTTCCGTGGGCCCCACCTTCCCCACCTACTATGCTCATGCGGACATTTTATGTTCAGTGAAGTCAGAGGAGGTTGTGCGAGGCCTTGGGAAGTTGATCCTCAAGCGGTCAGGAGGAAAGGAACTGGAAGGAAATGGCCAGAGACCCTGCCCTACCAGAGAGCAGCTGCTGATGAACGCCCTTCTTTATTTGCGCTCCCATGTGCTGTGCAAGGGAGAGATGGACCAGAAGACCCTGCAGCTCTTCAGACACGTGTGCCAGGTAAACCCTTCTCTGGTTGCCTACAGTGTATATTAGCTGTACCCAGTATAGATAGAGACCGTAGTTAGGGTGTCGAACTCTATTTTCCTTTTTCCCATTTGACTGTCAGGTTTTGGGACCTTTGTCCCTCAATTTAAGAGATTAAAAAAAAAGTGATGTTAGCCCTTTATTTGTGAGACACTGCAAATATTTCCCTAGTTAGTTGTCTATTGACTTTATGGTGGTTTTGCCATGTAATTGTATCAAGTTTTATTAATATTAAGAAAATAACTTTTTTTTCCCCTTGCTAACAAGCTCAATTTGTTCTTGTGGACAAGTAAAATAATACAAGCAATTAATTAGATTCTGTCACTTAAAGCCATATACACTCTTAACATTGGTGTATCCCATTCTAGGCTTGCCTGTTTTGAATATGTATCTATAAATATACCTCTGTGACTTGCGAATTTTTTTTTTAAACAGTACCCTTTTAAAATAACAGCCTTAGCACAGTGACTCAATATTTAACACATAGTAGGTACTCTAGTGGAGAATAATTCTATGTCTCCACACAAAGCACTAATAAAGTATGTTTTGTTTTACAATTTGCTTTTTAAAACCTAACAGCATTCCAAGATGAGAATGTATACATTGTGCAAAAATGAGAAGTGATGTTAAAATATATAAAATAAAAGATGGAGCAGTTAAAAAAAAAAAAACCTAACAAGATGAGAATGCATACATTGTGCAAAAATGAGAAGTAATGTTAAAAATATATAAAAGATGGAGCAGTTAAAAAAAAAAAACCTAACAGCATTAGTGATTGTTTTCCCCATAATTAGATAGTCTTCACTTGCATCATAGTGTCTGCCCAGTTTTTTAAATTGTATGCTTATGCCATGACATTAAAGTTTCTATCATTGAACATTTATTAGTAATGTTTTTGCTATTTTGAGGAGGGAAAAACCATCAGTACCATAAGTAGTCTCATGACTAGATCTTTGGGCGCAAATCTAGAAAGGAGAATTGCTGGAACAAAGATTACTTAGGCTTTTAGTACAGATTATCTTCATCAATACTAGGTGTTTTCTTTAACTTTCAGTCTTTCCCAATTTAAAGACCTAACATCATAGAGAAGGTGTGAGGGATTTAATAGGTCTATAGTAAGAACAGTTTTAACTGATCAGTGTCCTTCAATCTCCCTGTAACTAGCCCATGTTTTCTTTTTTTGAACTCTTGTGTCAGCTCCTTGAAGCGCCAGCCAAGAGAAATTTGAATCACAGGCCCCACTTGACTGACCATGAGCCCCTCCTTAGCACAAAGCTTCATCAGTGTCTGACATGAATTTCCCCATAGCACTACTGTAGTAAGTCTTTACACCTGGGAAATTGTAATACTGCAAGAAGAGGGAATTTAGGAAACTTGGGTTGTTGCACATACACAGGTTGAAAATCAAACCATTTGCTCTCTATTACCCAGAACTTAGTTTCTTGGATATTGCAGTTTGTTTTTGAACCACATACTTTGTTTTCATGAGAAATTAAGAGATGATAATAAGCCTTGCCTTTGTTGTTTATAATTGGCTCGGCAAAGGCAAATAAGCTTCTTTCGAATGTGTGACTTTTCAGGAAATCATCAATGAGTGGGATGAACAGGAACGCATAGCCCAAGAAAGGGCTGAGCTGGAAAGCAGCCTGTATAGATACAGGAGCAGGAACTCCAAGACAGCCCTGAGCGAAGAGGAAGAGGAAGAACGAGAATTTAGAAAGCAGTTCCCGCTGCATGAAAAGGTTAGGTGGTGGTGGCACGCCTTGTTTTACATGAGTTCCTTGATTCCACACATTCTCTTTGATTGGTGTTAGTCTTTTTAATATATCTTAATCATTCACACTCCATCTTTCCCCCTTTCTTTTAGTTTAATTAGAGTTAGATTTTTAAAGGTCCAATTGCTTTACTTTTTTTTTTTTAAAAACAGGACTTTGCAGATATTTTGATAGAACCAACACTGGAGGAGAAAAAGGCAACTTCAGATGGGCAGAAGAAGAAGCAACCACAGACCCTACCCTCTTCTCCCAGAGTTCAATGCAGGCAGTGATGCTTATTCACCAGCAATTGTGCCTCAGCTTTGCTCGGTCCCTCTGGTACCAACAGACTCTGCCACCACATGAAGCAAAGCATTACCTCAGCTTGTTTTTGTCCTGCTATCAGACTGGAGCATCTCTTGTAACACATTTCTACCCCCTGATGGGTATGACAGTTTACTTCTGTTGTAGTCTTGGAAAATCACATGAATGTTACTGCTACTTCTGAAACTGTTAAAACCATTACCTCCCTGTTTTGACTAATTCCTTGTTGATAGCATGCCTTTGCATGAAGAACAAGCTAACTCCAAAAAGTTGCCTTAAAATTCAGCAGTGAAGATGTTTTCCTTTGTTTGAATACTTAGAGGTGAAAGAATTAAGAAAATAAGGATGTGGACTTAATTGAAGTGGTCTTATTTAAGTGGCCATTATTTCTAATTTCTCTCTAAAAGCGTCAGTACTTTTCAAATGAAATCATGTATTCTTGGGAGTAATCTGAAATTAATCTCAAAGAATATGATATGATGCAAATAAAATAGAGCCTTCATATTTCATTTCTCTCTATCAAGAATAGCTAAGGGCCTCCCTGGTTAAGTCTCAGCACTATCACTGCTACGGCCTGAGTTCAATCTCCGGCCAGGGAGCTAACCCATATGTGTTGCAGCAGACCTCTTCTATTTTGCCCATTGCTCCCATTAGCAGTGTATTTCAGTAGATCCACCTGTTATGCTCCCCACTCTTTCTCTGGTGAATCCTCTCACCACCCCTGCACCTCTGACCTACATCCCAGTTCTGTGCAAAAATAAAATTTAAAAGAACAGCTATAAAAACTGGGAATTTTAGTTCATCAAATCAAATGGCAGCCTCTTGATTACACCTAGGAGTATCCTCTGCATATCCAAGAGACTTAACACATTTTGGTGACTAGTGTGATAGTAAGGTCACACAGTCCTCTAGCCCAATGGTGCTTTAGAGGTAAATTTTATTTAAATATCTGCTTCCTCAATCCTAGTAGTTCATTATTTCTGAGAGTATGTTTCTGACATCTTTGTAACTTGATAGATTTACTTACAAGTTCACTGACTTTACTATGATCTTGTTTACTTCACAGGAGTTGAGCTGAATGGCCAACTTTTAGGCAGCCAACTTTTGGCCTGTACTCTTCCCATAACACTCTCTTTGGGGAGGCGACCTCAGACCTGATAGTGAAGCCTGATGGGCCCTATGACTTCTACCAGCACCCCAATGTCCCAGAAGCACAGTACTGTCAACCTGTGCTTCATGATTTCGCAGAGACTATCAATCAGCTATTGCAGGACTGGCCAGAACATCCGGCACTGGTGCAGGTATGGCAGCCCAGAGGAGCAGCACTGAAGGTGTGGCCTCCCATTATCCTGAGGGTTTTTCACTTGCACATTTGAACATACAAAACAAAGGCTTACAGAATCTCAGTTCAGTGAGAGACTACCACTTACTGCAGGATGAGCATATCAGTTTATATTGCTATTGTATAAATGATGTTTAGGGATTCCATTAATTTTATTTGTTGTCCAGGGCTTACTGTCCACATAATAAAATGTTGCTGTATTCCTCTGACTTTTCAGAACAGAAAGGCCTGGCTTTTTCAAGAATAGCAGTTTTAATTTTCATCTTGCTCTGTGGTCTTCAGTCATTTTTAATAACTTATAATGGTATAACTGAGTAATAAGAGTAGTTTTCTTAACATAATCAGCCATATTTCTAGAATAACAGAACAGATAAACCATTTCCCTTGGTCACCATTCAGTCTTGGAATTGTCATCCTTTGGGGGTGTCACCTTTCAGAGGTGTTTGCAAAAAGCAGGGCCTTTGGTGAGGTGTCTCTTCAGTAGCCCAAATCTTTTTTCCTGCAGCTACTGGTTGTAATGGACAGAATACGTAGTTTCCCGCTCTCTAGTCCCATCTCAAAGTTCCTGAATGGCTTAGAGATCCTTCTCACAAAAGCACAGGTAAGATGACTGACTCTTACTCATTTTAATTTGTTATCAGTTGAGAAAACATTATCTTGTGTCACCTTTATTTTAGAGGGACAAAAAGTTAGAGTTTGGGTTGGATATGGATAAGGATAAACCTTTCTAGTTTTTTTTGTTGTTAATGTTTTTGGCATGGGTCCAGATTATTGTGGTGGAGCCTTGCTTCTATGGGGCATGTGAAGGACTTGCCTCAGCTTCTCTCAAAGGTGGATGGCCACCATACCAAGGGTGGACTTTCTGCCAGGACTTCCAGGCCAACTTTTAAACAGATTGAATGATGTCACATATCACCCCCCTCAGTCTTCTCAGAGCCTCTGAAGTGGCTGTCTCCCTGTTTATCAGATTAGGGCTATGACCTTGGGTGAGGTAACATGACTAACAGCAGAAATTTAGACTTGTGCCTCCAACCCTGTGCTTTCTGCCTGCCTCTAAACTTGGCTCTGCTGGAATTCTGTCAAGTGACCAGAAAGAATTTGAAACTGGCTAATCTGGATGTAAACGCATTGTTATTGGTAGATCGTTGTGTAAGTTGTCTTAAGGATCCAATGGTCTCTACTCAAGAAAAGTCTAAGATGTTCCTGAGGGAGGTTGTGATTAGGGATTGGGTATTGGCCATACTGATTTATCTATGTTTGTTTAGGATTGGGAGGAGAATGCAAGTAGAACTCTGTCTCTTCGGAAACATCTCGATTTAGTCACTCAGATAATCATTCGATGGCGGAAACTGGAATTAAAGTAAGTGATGTATTTGTCATTTCCCTGGCCCATCCTGAATGCATGTTGTTCAAAGAGACTTTCATCTTTTGAAAGTATGTTTCTTCAAATTTATGTAGTATGACAGTAAGATAATATCCTTTTCTCTCATATTCTTATGTTCTCTCATACAGTAGTCACAGAAATAAATCAGGCTATTTGAATTACCATAAACAGAGACCAGGCAGGCAGCACTGTACATCCTGAGGCAGCAAATTTGGGGTGGCCTCTCCACATCTATTTGGGAAGAGAGAAAGTGCACATTTAACTTCTTTTCTGTGGTTCCAGATTTTTCAAACGAATTCCCTTAAATGCCTCTTTGGCCTCTTCTCTCATGTTTCAGCTGCTGGTCTATGAGTTTAGA
>NW_023603529.1:0-6490 GCF_014898055.3 Talpa occidentalis | reverse complement strand
AAAACTCACAACCCTAGTTCATGGTGTCAGTTTTGGAGAGGTACTTGGCACTCTCAAACCAGCCCAAGTTGGCACTGGTGCCAGCTTGGTCCTGGGAGGCATCCTGCGATATGCGGAATTTTAAAGCCAGAAGGCTGCTCTGAGCCACGGCCCTGGAACAAAAAAACCGCCCCTTTTCCCAGGTAAGCAAAACTCACAACCCTAGTTCATGGTGTCAGTTTGCAGGAGGTACTTGGCACTCTCAAACCAGCCAAGTTGGCACTGGTGCCAGCTTGGTCCTGGGAGGCATCCTGCGATATGCGAATTTTAGGAGCCAGAAGGCTGCTCTGAGCCACGGCCCTGCAACACCAACGCTGCCCCTTTTCCCAGGTAAGCAAAACTCACCAACCCTAGTTGATGGTGTCAGTTTGCAGGAGGTACTTGGCACTCTCAAACCAGCCCAAGTTGGCACTGGTGCCAGCTTGGTCCTGGGAGGCATCCTGCGATATGCGGAATTTTAAAAGCCAGAAGGCTGCTCTGAGCCACAGCCCTAGAAACACAAAAACCGCCCCTTTCCCTGGGTAAGCAAAACTCACTAACCCTAGTTGATGGTGTCAGTTTGCAGGAGGTACTTGGCACTCTCAAACAGCCAAGTTGGCACTGGTGCCAGCTTGTCCTGGGAGGCATCCTGCGATATGCGGAATTTTAAAGCCAGAAGGCTGCTCTGAGCCACCGGCCCTGGAACAAAAAACCGCCCCCTTTCCCGGTATAGCAAAACTCACCAACCCTAGTTCATGGTGTCAGTTTGCAGGAGGTACTTGGCACTCTCAAACCAGCCTGAGTTGGCACTGGTGCCAGCTTGGTCCTGGGAGGCATCCTGCGATATGCGGAATTTTAGGAGCCAGAAGGCTGCTCTGAGCCAACGGCCCTGCAACACAAAAACCGCCCTTTTCCCAGGTAAGCAAAAACTCACCAACCCTAGTTGATGGTGTCAGTTTGCAGGAGGTACTTGGCACTCTCAAACCAGCCCAAGTTGGCACTGGTGCCAGCTTGGTCCTGGGAGGCATCCTGCGCAATGCGGAATTTTAGGAGCCAGAAGGCTGCTCTGAGCCACAGGCCCTGGAACACAAAAATCGCCCCTTTTCCCAGGGGAAAAAAAACTCACCAACCCTAGTTCATGGTGTCAGTTTGCAGGAGGTACTTGGCACTCTCAAACCAGCCCAAGTTGGCACTGGTGCCAGCTTGGTCCTGGGAGGCATCCTGCGATATGCGGAATTTTAAAAGCCAGAAGGCTGCTCTGAGCCACCGGCCTGGAACAAAAAACCGCCCTTTTCCCTGGAAGCAAAACTCACCAACCCTAGTTGATGGTGTCAGTTTTCGAGGAGGTACTTGGCACTCTCAAACCAGCCTGAGTTGGCACTGGTGCCAGCTTGGTCCTGGGAGGCATCCTGCGATATGCGGAATTTTAAAGCCAGAAGGCTGCTCTGAGCCACCGGCCCTGCACACAACGCTGCCCCTTTTCCCAGGTAAGCAAAACTCACCAACCCTAGTTGATGGTGTCAGTTTGCAGGAGGTACTTGGCACTCTCAAACCAGCCCAAGTTGGCACTGGTGCCAGCTTGGTCCTGGGAGGCATCCTGCGAATGCGGAATTTTAAGAGCCAGAAGGCTGCTCTGAGCCACAGCCCTGAACACAAAAACTGCCCCTTTTCCCAGGGAAATAAAACTCACCAACCCTAGTTGATGGTGTCAGTTTGCAGGAGGTACTTGGCACTCTCACACAAGCCCAGTGGGCACTTTGCAAGCTTGGTCCTGGGAGACATCCTGCGCAATGCGGATTTTTGGAGAGAGTAGGCTGCTCCGAGCCACAGGCCCGGAAACAACCAACGCTGCCAATTTTTCCTGGAAACATAGCTCACCAACCCTGGTTCCAAGCTTCAGATTGCAGGAGGTACTTGGCACTCTCAAACCAGCCCAAGTTGGCACTGGTGCCAGCTTGCGTCTAGGAGGCATAGTCGCAATGCGGAATTTTTTGAGCCAGAAGGCTGCTCAGAGCCACAGGCCTGGAAATACAACACGCCCGTTTCCTGGAGAAACAAGACTCACCAACCCTGGTTCTAGGGGTCAGTTTGCAGGAGGTACTTGGCACTCTCAAACAAGCCCAAGTTGGCACTGGTGCCTGTTGCTAACATATTTTATGAAAAATCCTTTACTTAGGATTTTTCCTTTCTTTTGAGCTGAGTAGCCTCAGGAACATCGGTAAACAATTCTTATCTGCTGCTGTGGAATGCCACGGGAAAATCTGTGATTGACTCCGTCAAACTGTTTGCAATTAAGAGCCTATCCCAATTCACCTGTTCGGCCTGTCTCGGGCTGAGAAGACTTCAGTTACACATTCCTATGCTATTCTTAGCTTAGCCTTGTAGTGAAACCTTTCTCTTTACTCTTTTAGTATAGTATCTATATCTTATATAACATTTTATAATAAATCAAAGCCTTCTGAGATATGGAGTCAACGTTTTTCTCTCTCCTCATCCTGAGACCTCAGAAAACCCCTGTAATAGGTGCCAGCTTGGTCCTGGGAGGCATCCTGCACAATGCGGAATTTTTTGAGCCAGAAGGCTGCTCTGAGCCACAAGCCCTGGAACACCAACGCAACGCTGCACCTTTTTCCTGGAAGCAAGACTCACCAACCCTGGTTCTTGGAGTCAGTTTTCAGAAGGTACTTGGCACTCTCAAAGCAGCGTGACATGGCACTGGTGGCAGCCTAATCCTGGGAAGCATCCGCTCAATGCAGAATTTTAGGAGCCAGAAAGCTGCTCTGAGTACCAGGCCCTGGAACACAAACACCGCCCGTTTTCCTGGAGAAATAAGACCCCCAACCCTGGTTCTAGGTGTCAGTTTTAAGGAGGTTCTTGGCACTCTCAAACAAGCCCAAGTAGGCACTGGTGCCAGCTTGGTCCTGGGAGGCATCCTGCGCAATGCGGAATTTTAAGAGCAGAAGGCTGCTCTGAGCCACAAGCCCTGGACAAAAAACTTTGCCTCATTTCCCAGGTTTGTAAAAATCTCCAACCCTAGTTCTAGGGGTCAGTTTGCAGGAGGTACTTGGCACTCTCACACAGCCCAAGTGGGCACTTTTGCAAGCTTGGTCCTGGGAGACATCCTGTGCAATGCGGAATTTTAGGAGAGAGTAGGCTGCTCCGAGCCACAGGCCCGGGAACAACCAACGCTGCCAATTTTTCCTGAAACATAGCTCACCAACCCTGGTTTCTAGGCTTCAGATTGCAGGAGGTACTTGGCACTCTCAAACCAGCCCAAGTTGGCACTGGTGCCAGCTTGCGTCTAGGAGGCATCCTTCGCAATGCGGAATTTTTTGAGCGGAATGCGCTGCTCAGAGCCACAGGCCCTGGAACAACAACGCTCCCCTTTCCTGGGAGAAAACAAGATGCACCCAACCCTGGTTCTAGGGGTCAGTTTGCAGGAGGTACTTGCACTCTCAAACCAGCCCAAGTGGGCACTTGTGCCAGCTTAGTCCTGGGAGGCATCCTGCACAATGCGGAATTTTTAAAAGCCAGAAGGCTGCTCTGAGCCACAGCCCTGGAACACAACGCAACGCCCCTTTTTCCTGGAAGCAAACCTCACCAACCCTAGTTCATGGAGGTCAGTTTTCAGGAGGTACTTGGCACTCTCAAAGAAGCCTAAGTTGGCACTGGTGCCAGCCTGGTCCTGGGAGCATCCTGCGCAATGCGGAATTTTAGGACCAGAAGGCTGCTCTGAGCCACCAGGCCCTGGAACACAAACACCGCCCCTTTTCCTGGAGAAAAGACTCCCCAACCCGGTTCTAGGTGTCAGTTTTTCAGGAGGTACTTGGCACTCTCAAACCAGCCCAAGTTGGCACTGGTGCCAGCTGGTCCTGGGAGGCATCCTGCGCAATGCGGAATTTTAAGAGCCAGAAGGCTGCTCTGAGCCACAAGCCCTGGAACAAAAACTTGCCTCATTTCCCAGGTTTGTAAAAATCACCAACCCTAGTTCTAGGGGTCAGTTTGCAGGAGGTACTTGGCACTCTCACACAAGCCCAAGTGGGCACTTTTGCAAGCTTGGTCCTGGGAGACATCCTGCGCAATGCGGAATTTTAGGAGAGAGTAGGCTGCTCGAGCCACAGGCCCGGGAACAACCAACGCTGCCAATTTTTCCTGGAAACATAGCTCACCAACCTGGTTCTAGGCTTCAGATGCAGGAGGTACTTGGCACTCTCAAACCAGCCAAAGTTGGCACTGGTGCCAGCTTGCGTCTAGGAGGCATCCTTCGCAATGCGGAATTTTGAGCCGGAAGGCTGCTCAGAGCCACAGGCCCTGGAACACCAACGCCGCCCTTTCCTGGAGAAACAAGACTCACCAACCCTGGTTCTAGGGGTCAGTTTGCAGGAGGTACTTGGCACTCTCAAACAAGCCCAAGTGGGACTTGTGCAGCTTAGTCCTGGGAGGCATCCTGCACAATGCGGATTTTTAGGAGCCAGAAGGCTGCTCTGAGCCACAGGCCCTGGATCACCAATGCCGCCCCTTTCCCCGGAAACAAAGCTCACTAGCCCTGGTTCATGGTGTCAGACTGCAGGAGGTACTTGGCACTCTCAAACAAGCCTGACTTGGCACTGGTGCCAGCTTGCCTCTGGGAGGCGTCCCGCGCAATGCGGAATTTTGATCCAGAAGGCAGCTCTGAGCCACAAGCCCGGGAACAAAAACTTTGCCGCATTTCCCAGGTTTGTAAAACTCACCCACCCTAGTTCTAGGAGTCAGTTTTCAGGAGGTACTTGGCACTCTCAAACCAGCCCAAGTTGGCACTGGTGCCAGCTTGGCCCTGGAGGCATCCTGCGCAATGCGGAATTTTTTGAGCCAGAAGGCTGCTCAGAGCCAAAGGCCCTGGATCACCAACAACGCCTGTTTACTGGAGAAACAAGACTCACCCACCCTGGTTCATGGTGTCAGTTTTCAGGAGGTACTTGATACTCTCAAACCAGCCCAAGTTGGCACTGGTTCAAGTTTGGCCCTGGAAGGCATCATGCGCAATGCGAATTTAGGATCCAGACGGCTTCTCTGAGACACAAACCCTGGAATACCAACGCTGCCACTTTTCCCTGGAATCAAGACTCACCAACTCTGGTTCTAAGAATGAGTTTGCAGGAGGTACTTGGCATCTCAAACCAGCCCAAGGTTGGCCCTGGTGACTGCTAACCTCTGGGAGGCGTCCTGCCCAATGCAAGAGCCGCAGAAGATGGGTTACCGCAACTGGCTAGGGGAAGGTCCGGTTCCCGGCGTCTATCAGCAGGAAGCCGCGTCCGGTGCGCACAGCGACCGGCACAATGCCTTGTGCGCGAAAAAGCTGCTTCTTCGCCTCCAGGCGACGGAGAGCTCTGCAGATGGAGACGCGGGTAAACGAAATCGCAAATACAGGGATTGATTGCACAGCTCTCAAACTGAGCCAGGACAAGAACTAATCACTTTCCAGACTTTTAAGCTTCCTTTAACAGACGAAGAGAAAAAGTTCTCTGACAACTTTTCTTTGCACCTTTCTAAGGTATTTGAAGCACTCCGTGGGGAATTCACATTTTCTTTTCGGATCGGTGCTGATAGGAATTCGCCTAGCTTTATGAAAACACGTCCGGGTATTTTATTGTGCTGGCACAGTTTTTCTTGAGAGAAAGCTTGGAAAAGCTTTTCGCTATGATGTAGGCGGCAAGAGCCGCAGAAGACGGGTTACCGCAATTCGCCGAAGGAAGGTGCCGGTTCCCGGCGTCTTTCGGCAGAAGCCGCGGTCCGGAGCGCACAGCGACCGGCACAATGCTCTGTGCGCAAAAAGCCTCTTCTTCGCCTCCGGGGGACGGAGAGCTCGGCAGATGCTGAGACGCGTCAACGAAAGCGCAAAGCACCGGGATTGAGTGCACAGCTCTCAAACTGAGCTAGGACAAGAACTAATCACTTTTCAGACGTTAAAGCTTCGTTTAACAGACGAAGAGAAAAGTTCTCTGACAACTTTTCTTTGCACATTTCTAAGGTATTTGAAGCACTCCGTGGGGAATTTTATTTTTCTTTGTTTTCTTTTCTGATCTTTTCGCCTGGAGCTAGAAAGAACTCGACTAGCTTTATGAAAAACGTTCGGGGATTCTTAATGTGCTGGCACAGTTTTTTTTGAGAGAAAGCCTGGAAAAGCTTTTTCGCTAAGATGTAGGCGACAAGAGCCGCAGAAGACGGGTACCGCAACTGGCCGAAGGAAGGTTGTATGTTCCCGGCGTCTTTCGGCAGAAGCCGCGGTCCGGAGCGCACAGCGACCGGCACAATGCTCTGTGCGCGAAGAAGCCTCTTCTTCGCCTCCGGGAGACGGAGAGCTCGGCAGATGCTGAGCCGCGTTTAAACGAAAGCACCGGGAGAGAGTGCACAGCTCTCAAACTGAGCTAGGACAAGAACTAATCACTTTCCAGACGTTTAAGCTTCGTTTAACAGACGAAGGGAAAAAGTTCTG
>NW_023603528.1:0-6494 GCF_014898055.3 Talpa occidentalis | reverse complement strand
TGGAACACAAGCCTCAGTGCTGAGCAGTCGCTACCAGAGGGAGAGCTTTCCTTCCTGTCTCTATTCCTTTCCTACTTCCTGCCGGCTGCTGCGCACACTGGGGTGTCTGACCCAGAGCAGGCTCCTGGGTCATGAGTGAGAAGTCACGTGCTGAGTGTGCAGAGTGACGCGACAGAAGGAGCCTGGCCCGGGGAGTCTCAGGGAGTCCCTGCTAGCCCGGGACTGTACAACCACACAAGCCAGGAGTGCATTTTATCTTGTTGAAGGTAGAGTCATTTTGGGGTTTGGAACTTCATTGCAGGCTGCTATCTCAGCTCACACAGACCATTTTGCTCAGCACTAAGCTAGAAACTTGGAGCAGGGGGAGAGGATGTGAGAAACAGTGTGGAATTCCAGTGACATGTCTAGTTAGAAAGACATCGCAAACTCTGGGGCCTGGGGCCTGGGTGGTAAGGATCGGGAAGTGAGAGTTATGGGATTGAGTGGGAGCAGATGCCCAGGTTGTGGCCAGGGCAGGCGGGACTGGGAGCTGGGCACACCCAGAATGGGTCCTCACAGTTTGGAGAGGACTCGCCCACAACTGAGAAGTACTGATAAATGGACCTAGCTCAGGCCCAACACACAGCCTGTGCTCTGTAACTATTTGCCTAATGAAAGAAATTTCCAATGACTGAGTGATCAACCAACCAAACAAAAGAGGTCAAGGCCAGGATGGGCGCCAGAGTCTGAGGACTGGGGCTTCGGTGTTTAAATTCTATCGTTACCCCTTAGTGGTTGATGACAGGTCTGGGCCAGGTACTGAACGCGTTCCCTCAAATAAACTGGCGGGGATGATGATAGAATCTCTCCTGTTAGGAATTAGGTTGAGTGGGATTTGTGCACAGATCTAGGAATAGATGTGTGTGGTTTAGTCCAGGCAGTGCAGAGAAGCAGCGGTGCTCAGTAAGCATAGAATTGTAACTTGACTATTGTTGATTGCAAAGGAGAGGCTCTTGGGGTCTTTAAGCCAATTTTCTCTTTCTCCACGGTCTCAGCAGCTTTCCCCTACCCGCTCAGCAAGTGCTAGGCAAGTCTCTGTTCCTCTTTGGAAAGCTTTTCTGACACCTGCCATGTCCTTCCTGACACCACATCACTCCCTGTCGCGGACAGCTCATCTGGAGCCTTATCTCACTCCACCCCACCCTGATTTCCCAGCCATGTGAAGGGGCCATAGAAACCTCTGGCCCCTGCTCAATCCTCCAGCCTCATCCCTTTCATTTAGCCTCCCAAATTTAAACACCCGGGTGCCTCTCCCACAGGCTCAACACCTCTTTTTTTTTTCCCCCTTTTTTTTAAAATCATACTCTGAAATCACCGCATCGGTACTATTTAATATTTCTATTCTGAAAGCAAACCCTTAAATAACTTTTAAAGTGTCAATACCATGGCAATTTGACATTTTAGGAAATAAACGAGAAACTCAACTGTCGTGGTCAAGAATTTGGCGTTTTCCCTTGAACTTGACTCCCTGGGCGAGATATGATGGGGGTGGATCATACTCTTACGCTTGGAATTCTTTTCGTGGTTATCACTGCAACAAAAAGATGTATGAGTTAAAAATGAAAATGTCTGTGACCAGAACACTTTAAACATTCCGTACCTGAATCTTAAGTCAGTTGTCATTACAGTTGTGAGTGATTCACCATTGACCCAGACACTATCACTATTGCGGGTGGTTATTCAATTAATTCACAGGTGCACGAGTGACTTGATGATTGTTTCCAAGAGACAAGCTTCCCCGTCGGGCCTAGCCCACTCCTTGAAACACATTTTTTGGTTCGGTTGATGTGAGCAAGGTGAACCTTGTTCGCATAAACAAACAGATGGAACTGAAGAACTTCTGTTACTTGTGACTCAGCCCTCTGAGCGCCTTCCACAAAATGTCCTTGCTTTCTGGTTTTGATTCAGTTTTGCCAAAAGAGGAGGAGAGCCAGCAGGCGATGGAAGGCGGGTAGTGAGGGAGACGGGGGTCTCGCTTCCCCGATCTCACTGTGCTGTGGCCTCAGCCACCCGCCTGCATTCCAGGGCATAGCCCCCACCTGGCAGCCCTCTCCCCACAGCCCTCTGTCTCCAGATCCCAGACACTCCGCCCTCACCCAGGGCCCTGAACCATCCTTTGCCATTGCTTTCCTTTCTGCCACAAGTTTCAAGTGCTACTTTCACGCTACCCCCAAATTAGCCAGTACCAGTGTGCCATCTGCCTCCTGCTGGAATCCCTACTGACTAATCGTTCCTTATAAAGTGGGAGAAGGGCATTTGCAAAAGAGGATGTGCAAAAGGAGAACCCACAGAGGACTCGAGTCTGTCAAGGATCTGGAAATGTATTCCTTTAAAGCTGCTGGGTCTGTGAAGCCTCAGAACGTCCCCGCGTACCCTGGGGTCTCTAGTGGGACTCTGCTGATCTAATTAATACCTGCTCATCTGCCCCCTCTCCCCTGTCCCTTAATTGCAAGAACAATGCTGGAAACCAAAAAAGTCATTAAGGAAAGTTGGTGGGGTTGGCATCAAGGCTTAAGACGCCGAGGACTCCCTGTAGGCATGGTGTCTGCCCCCACTGCCTTCCTGGCAGGGGAGCGAACCCCCTCCTTGAGCTAATGTTTGGGAGAAGCTGATCTCAGGCGGCCAGGACCCAGGGCCACCTGCTCGAGTCTAGTATTTATCACTCTGGAAGGGCAGCCTGTCTTGTTTCTTTGTCCGCCAGGTTCTCTGCAGCACTGATTTTGAAATTCCAGACAACCCATTGAGAGTTCTTTATTGCAGCAGCGGGCAACTGATCTACAATAACATGTGAAAAGATAGGGGTCCCCAGGCAACAACAGCAGCTGCAGTTTAAGCTGAAATTGGAGTTAAAATGTGTGCGGATCCACCTGCTCGCAGGAGGGGGTGCAGCGGCGGGGGTCGGCGTTGGGGGGGGGGTGCAGTAGCGATCTCTTCCCATCCCTGAATCTGGCTCAAATCCCAGGGTCAAATCCCAGTGTTCTAGGCGTCCTTGTCCCCTCTGAGACTGGAGGCTCCTGGCGAAGGCTGTGGGTGTGTCCGCTTTAGCTGCCAACTTCCCCCTGGGGGCATTAGAACTAAGCCAGCCTGCCTGTCCTCCCTCCCTCTCTGTCTCTCCCTCCCTCCGGATCCGCCCTTCCTGCTCTCCACTCCCCTTTCTCCTGCCCTGTCCTTAATCGGCTGCCCACTTTCCCACAAGGCTTGGGACGGGATTATTCACACAAAGCAAGAGAATTGTGTGTCACCTTCTCTCTTTGCTGTTACCTGGTCTTGGTGCAGGAAGTGGGGTTGCGGATGTGCTTATTCTTTCAACACTTTGCTAGGAAGGCGGGAGTCATCCAGCCTATTTCCCAGCCCACCTCCGCCCTGTCTGGCTGCCTGACCCTCTGGCCAGTGTGGAAGAGAGTGAGGATCCTGCTCCTGCCTAGACGGGCAGATCCCCCTCGCTCCCCCGCAGCATTAAATCTGTGGCTGTGGGAAGGGGGTGGGGGTGGGGATGCGTCACACCCCCGTGGGGGCGGATGTTTCCGTGTCTCTCCTGGGCTCCTGACTCTGTGACTCTGGTGGGCCTTGTTTCTGCTTTCAGAAAAAGAAACAGGTCCAGAAAGGGGCAGTAACTTATCCACGATCACACAGCTGACCCAGGGCAGGCGCAGGATTTGCCTGCAGGGACCCTCTTCCGTGGTTTGTTGAGTTTCTTTTAAGGAACCGTTGCTGGAGAAATGGCATTGAACGAGATCAAGAAGCCCCCCACCGTGGGCTGTGTGAGCACGACAGGGAAGAATAGGATCCGGGGGTAATGGGGCAGTGGGGAAAAGTAGGTACAAGTAAAGGGTGTCCTTGCGGGTGGAGTCCTTTTTTATAAGGTGGCCAGGAAGGAACAGCCGAGTACTGATGTGCAGGACGCGAAGGCAGAAGCCACCTTGTACACGAGGAGCAAGAGCTCCAGGCAGAAGCCCCTGCAAGTGCCAGGGCCCTGAGGCAGGATGTCTTGCATGTTGGAGGAGTAGGAGTTTGCACTTCTGGAATCCCACACGGAGTGGTTGAGCAAGCAGTGTGTGGTGGGTGCCTCGTGTCCCAGGCGCAGGCAATGAGGGGGCCCGTTATCTGTGGAAAGTTTAAAACAGACTCAAATTCTGTGATAACACATGGGTCTAGAATCCAGCTTTTGTTAAAAAAATAAACAAACAAATGGGCCAGGTGTCATGGGAGAGTGTGGGATCAAATGCACATGAAGAGCTTGGTGGGGAAGGATGCCTGGAGCATCAAGTGCAGGATCACCCCCAGGCTGCCCAGGGCTAGCGGCTGAGGCTCCACCAGGACAGACAAGTTGCGCACAGGGAGCTGCCAGGGACCCCAGCGGGCTGTCACCGGCCACGCTTTCCGCCTGGTGGACTTTCCAAAGCAAGGAGATGCCAGCGTCCCTGTGCTCCGTGCTGAAGTCCCGGGAGGCCTCTGAGCATGGACGCCTGGCGCTGGCGTCTGTTCCCCGGGAAAGCGATGACCCACCAGAGGCTGCTCCTCACTGAGGCTGTCAACGAGGATGGAGAAGGGGCAGCAGCCCTGCTGCCCAAAGGCCAGGCTCAAGGCCTGGGCTGTATGTGCGGCACTGGCCAGGCTGTTCCACCTTCTGAGCTCAGCTGGGACCCGAGGCTCTAGGTTGACTTCACAGTTGAGATGGTTTTCGCTCAGGATCTGTGTTGTTCCAAGCACTGGTGGAAATTCAGGGGCAATGGGAGCCGTGCGTGCAGCCAACTCTTAGACGTTTATTAAACACTGTTGCTCTCTCTCCACCTGGGAAGAGGGGGAGGAGGCAGCAAAAGCAGGGACACCCGTGTACTTTGTGCGCTGCCCGTCTCACTCTTTTGCCAACTCTCACTTAGGATCATGGCGGTGAGGGGTCGGGGCTGCGACCCCGGGCATTTCACAGGCTGGATAACTGAGACACGCAGCTCAAATGTCTTCCCAAACTCAGGAGCAGATTTCCACGGCTCCTGGTTCCCTAGGTCTTCCCACCCCCAAGCCCCAACCCCCCAGCCTCAGGAATGGTTCCTCACATTCTGTCAGACCCCAGGGAGCTGCCACTGGAAGGCTAATTTTTTTAAACAAGCTGTCCAGAATGCATTATGCATCCAATCAATTGTGGTCCCCACCGATTGGTCTCCAGGAGGAATCTTACTTATTTGAACAATGGAGTCGTTGCCAAGGCGACCATGGCCTCCCCAGATGCTCAGTGCTGGGTGAGAGCCCCAGGGAGGTGGGAGATCTGTGCTGTATTCCAGTCTATGGCAGTCACATCTTACCAGGGCCTCTGACGGTACCCTGAGCTGGAGCCGCTTTCGTCGTCACTCACCTAGAACAGAAATCCCCTGCAGACTTTTATAAGTGCCTCCTCACCTTCCAGAGCCCTCTGATGGGTGAGCAAGCTGCACAACTCTGCAGAGTCCCACATTCCCAAGGCCCTGCCTTGGCTTAACACTCTGCCATCACTGTCCTGAAATTCTTAAGAATTTTTGGACAAAGGACTCTGCGTTTTCACTTTGCATTGGGCCCCAAACATTATATAGCTGGACCTGCCGCCGTCCAAGGAGTACAGCTTGTTTTTTCTCGGGTACTGAGAACTACAAGCTGCAGATTAAAGGCCACTTTCCTGCCAAGAGAAATCTCCAAGTGTCTGATCAGTGGGTGTATCAGCAGAGGATCCTGCTCAGAAAGGGCCAGGCTCACTGAGAATTTTGAGCACCATTGAGTTTGCTAAACAACACGGGTATTACCACTGTTCAGCTCATAGCATGAAAACCTTGACTCGATTTCAATATTGGGCCTGTCTGGAGATGGACCAGGATTGGTGTGTAGCCAGGAGGCTCCTCTCTCATTTCTTGATCCTGACCTCCTGCTTCAGGATGGGCTTGATCAGGGTGTTGCTCAACCGTGGCTGTTCTGCTAATAAGTTTGGGACTGAGACTGTTTCTGTTCTGTGTCTCACATTGTCTGTAGTTGGGTAAAACAATTACTCCTTTCTGGGGAAAGGTACCTCTAAGAATGTCCCCCACATCACCTGGCCCTGTGTAAGGGTTGAGAGAAGCATTTGAGCAACTGAAGTGAAAATGTGGAAGATGGTTTCTAGGCAGCATCCAAGCAGGGGCAGTGAAATATGAAAATGAGGCACCTCTTGTTCAAATACAATTTGGAATTTTAGCACAGCAGAGCTTCAGACCAAGCAAGGGCCCTTCTACACCTGAGCGGCTGCACAGGTCCATGTCCACAAAGCCAGCTCTGTTGCCAGGGGCCTGTAGCTTGTCATGGGGTGAAGCCAGGCTGTGTGTCTTTGAAAATAATTACCAGGGGAAATAACTTTCCATTCATCTTTCTCTCCTGAGTCCCAGGCAGTCAGGCCACGCATAACTAATCAAAGCCAGAGCCCAAGGCCGCCTGGTTTGATCTCAGGATGGGTGGAA